>NC_053389.1:824755975-825055975 GCF_905171765.1 Bufo bufo
CTGCTCTCGGTGGTTCTCATGTTGTGGCATGGGCAGGTATTCCAATTTCTTTGGACAATAGTTGAACTGTCCGAGGAGCGCTCCACCTTTTCATTAATAAGAATACATTTCCACAGTGGGTTGATGGACTCTTATGGATCCTGGATCTTTGATAGATAGGTTAAAACTACCAAACACGTTTGGGAGTTAACCCAAACGCCTTCATCAGTCACCATATTAACTTAAAAGATCCTTCCCACTTATACACCTATTTCAGTATTATCCAAGACCCAAACTGGATTCCCAGTTTCCATCAATCCTTATCTGCGCGCTGAGACCGTCGGCCGGCTCATGTGCACTGCGATGTCCATTCCTGGTACGGCATCACAGTAATTAATGCGCATGCGCCGGCTAACGGCAAGTAATGGACATCGCTAACGGCACCAGGAATGGACATCGCAGTGCGCATGCGCCGGCCGACGGACCCAGCATGCAGGCACGGGATCTCGGCGAGAGAAGAAGTAAGAAGATGGGCGGGCAGAGGGAAAGGATGGGCGGGCAGAGGGAAGACTGGGCGGGGGGAAGCGACTATAAGGCAGAGCTGCCTGGGAACCTACGAGGTTGACGCCACCCCTGGGCACTTGCGAGCCCTCATTTGCATATCCTACTAAGATGATTTTTGCCAGTTTTATAAGTCTACTTATAAAGGTAACGTTTTTATCAACTGTAATGCTGCTAGAAAGCTATGGGAAGGGTTAAAAAGGTGAAACTGTGATGACAGACTCCCTTTAAAGACGAGCATTGTCCATTTCCACCTTCATTCATCAGAATGTTTTCATATATTTTTATACATTTTCTCTATTCAATTTTTCATTTTTCGTAAAATTAAGTTTTATCTGGTGGAACTGGCCCATTATACCAAAGGGCCAGTTCCACCAGATAAAACTTAATTGTACGAAATGAAAAATTTGAGGAGGCTGAAAATATGACAGAACAGTTCATTTTTAAAAACTACTGTTATAGATTAGGGATGAGCGAACCCGAACTGTATAGTTCGGGTTCGTACCGAATTTTGGGGTGTCCGTGACACGGACCCGAACCCGAACATTTTCGTAAAAGTCCGGGTTCGGGTTCGGTGTTCGGCGCTTTCTTGGCGCTTTTTGAAAGGCTGCAAAGCAGCCAATCAACAAGCGTCATACTACTTGCCCCAAGAGGCCATCACAGCCTTCCCTTCTATTGGCATGGCTGTGATTGGCCAGTGCAGCATGTGACCCAGCCTTTATATAAGCTTGGGTCACGTAGCGCTGCACGTCACTCTGCTATGATCAGTATAGGGAGAGGTTGCAGCTGCGACGTTAGGGCGAGATTAGGCAGATTAACTCCTCCAAAAGACTTCATTCTGTGATCGATCTGCAGCTGTGGATCATTGAAGTGCTAATATCGACTTGCTCACTTTTTTGAGGCTGCCCAGAGCGTTTTTAGATCACTTTTTTTCTGGGGTGATGGGCGGCCATTTTGTGACTTGTGGTGCGCCAGCACAAGCTATCACCAAGTGTATTTAACCATCGATAGTGTGGTTATTTTGTGGCCATATACTACATCATCTGCAGGCTGAGCCTGTGTCACCGAAGTGCATTTAACCATCGACAGTCTGATTATTTTTTGGCCATATACTACATCTGGTGCAGGCTGAGCCTGTGTCACCCAAGTGCATTTAACCATCAACAGTGTGGTTATTTTTTGGCCATATATTACATAAGGGGCAAGTTGAGCCTGTCACCCAGCGCCTAAAAAATAGACCTGACATTTCTATTCAACCAAATCTGTACTGTTTTAGCTGGTCAAGTTATTTGTAGTGACCGTAAAAGCACATTTTTTTTTCTGGGTTGAAAAACCATTCCCAAATTTGCCATTCTCAAAATAACTAGTTTCTGGTATTTGAGGCCTACTTGAAATCTATCACAAAAAGAATATCTTACATTGAATCTAGTGATAGTGTCATTCAGAAAAACCTAAGACACACGCT
Source organism: Bufo bufo (assembly GCF_905171765.1). Taxonomy (NCBI): domain Eukaryota; kingdom Metazoa; phylum Chordata; class Amphibia; order Anura; family Bufonidae; genus Bufo; species Bufo bufo. The sequence continues at coordinate 824,757,981 of NC_053389.1, forward strand.
AGCGTGCTGATAGAAATCTGATTGTGTGATTAAACCTATACCTGTCACACAGCGCAAAAAAAAACAGGCCTCACATCTCTATTTAACCAAATCTCTACTGTTTTAGCTGGTCAAGTTATTTGTAGTGACCGTAAAAGCACACTTGTTTTTCTGGGTTGAAAAACCATTCCCAAATTTGCCATTCTCAAAATTGTGGTGAACGGGAACAATGAGGAAAACATCTAATAAGGGACGCGGACGTGGACATGGTCGTGGTGGTGTTAGTGGACCCTCTGGTGCTGGGAGAGGACGTGGCCGTTCTGCCACAGCCACACGTCCTAGTGAACCAACTACCTCAGGTCCCAGTAGCCAGCAGAATTTACATCGATATTTGGTGGGGCCCAATGCCGTTCTAAGGATGGTAAGGCCTGAGCCAACAGCGTAGCAAAAGAGGGAGCAGTGGGCAAAATCAGAACACCCGCCGCCAAGAGACTCCGCCTGCTACTGACCGCCGCCATCTGGGACCGAGCACCCCAAAGGCAGCTTCAAGGAGTTCCCTGGCATGGCACTTCTTCAAACAATGTGCTGACGACAAGACCCGAGTGGTTTGCACGCTGTGCCATCAGAGCCTGAAGCGAGGCATTAACGTTCTGAACCTTAGCACAACCTGCATGACCAGGCACCTGCATGCAAAGCATGAACTGCAGTGGAGTAAACACCTTAAAAACAAGGAAGTCACTCAGGCTCCCCCTGCTGCCTCTTCTGCTGCTGCCGCCTCGGCCCCTTCTGCTGCTGCCGCCGCTTGGCCTCTTCTGCTGCTGCTGCCGCCGCCTCGGCCTCTTCCTCTGCCTCTGGAGGAACGTTTGCACCTGCCGCCCAGCAAACATGGGATGTACCACCAACACCACCACCTGCGTCACCAAGCATCTCAACCATCTCACAAACATTTGAGAGAAAGCGTAAATTCCCACCTAGCCACCCTCGATCCCTGGCCCTGAATGCCAGCATTTCTAAACTACTGGCCTATGAAATGCTGTCATTTAGGCTGGTCGACACACACAGCTTCAAACAGCTCATGTCACTTGCTGTCCCACAGTATGTTGTTCCCAGCCGCCACTACTTCTCCAAGAGAGCCGTGCCTTCCCTGCACAAACAAGTGTCCGATAAAATCAAGTGTGCACTGTGCAACGCCATCTGTGGCAAGGTCCACCTAACCACAGATACGTGGACCAGTAAGCACGGCCAGGGACGCTATATCTCCCTAACTGCACACTGGGTAAATGTAGTGGCGGTTGGGCCCCAGGCGGAGAGCTGTTTGGCGCACGTCCTTCTGCCGCCAAGGATCGCAGGGCAACATTCTTTGCCTCCTGTCTCCTCCTCCTCCTACTCAGCTTCCTCCTCCTCTTCTTCCACCTGCTCATCCAGTCAGCCACACACGTTCACCACCAACTTCAGCACAGCACGGGGTAAACGTCAGCAGGCCATTCTGAAACTCATATGTTTGGGGGACAGGCCCCACACCGCACAGGAGTTGTGGCGGGGTATAGAACAACAGACCGACGAGTGGTTGCTGCCGGTGAGCCTCAAGCCCAGCCTGGTGGTATGCGATAATGGCCGAAATCTCGTTGCAGCTCTGGGACTAGCCGGTTTGACGCACATCCCTTGCCTGGCGCATGTGCTGAATTTGGTGGTGCAGAAGTTCATTCGCAACTACCCCGACATGTCAGAGCTGCTGCATTAAGTGCGGGCCGTCTGTTCGCGCTTCCGGCGTTCACACCCTGCCGCTGCTCGCCTGTCTGCGCTACAGCGTAACTTCGGCCTTTTCGCTCACCGCCTCATATGCGACGTACCCACCAGGTGGAACTCCACCTTGCATATGCTGGACAGACTGTGCGAGCAGCAGCAGGCCATAGTGGAGTTTCAGCTGCAGCACGCACGGGTCAGTCGCACTGCGGATCAGACACACTTCACCACCAATGACTGGGCCTCCATGCGAGACCTGTGTGCCCTGTTGCGCTGTTTCGAGTACTCCACCAACATGGCCAGTGGCGATGACGCCGTTATCAGCGTTACAATACCACATCTATGTCTCCTTGGGAAAACACTTAGCGCGATGATGGAAGAGGAGGTGGCCCAGGAGGAAGAGGAGGAAGAGGGGTCATTTTTAGCACTTTCAGGCCAGTCTCTTCAAAGTGACTCAGAGGGAGGTTTTTTGCAACACCAGAGGCCAGGTACAAATGTGGCCAGACAGGGCCCACTACTGGGGGACGAGGAGGACGAGGATGAGGAGGAGGTGGAGGAGGATGAGGATGAAGCATGTTCACAGCGGGGTGGCACCCAAAGCAGCTCGGGCCTATCACTGGTGCATGGCTGGGGGGAAACACAGGACGATGACGATACGCCTCCCACAGAGGACAGCTTGTCCTTACCTCTGGGCAGCCTGGCACACATGAGCGACTACATGCTGCAGTGCCTGCGCAACGACAGCAGAGTTGCCCACATTTTAACGTGTGCGGACTACTGGGTTGCCACCCTGCTGGATCCCCGGTACAAAGACAATGTGCCCACCTTACTTCCTACACTGGAGCGTGATAGGAAGATGCGCGAGTACAAGCGCACATTGGTAGACGCGCTACTGAGAGCATTCCCAAATGTCACAGGGGAACCAGTGGAAGCCCAAGGCGAAGGCAGAGGAGGAGCAAGAGGTCGCCAACGCAGCTGTGTCACGGCCAGCTCCTCTGAGGGCAGGGTTAGCATGGCAGAGATGTGGAAAAGTTTTGTCACCACGCCACAGCTAACTGCACCACCACCTGATACGGAACGTGTTAGCAGGAGGCAACATTTCACTAACATGGTGGAACATTACCTGTGCACACCCCTCCACGTACTGACTGATGGTTCGGCCCCATTCAACTTCTGGGTCTCCAAATTGTCCACGTGGCCAGAGCTAGCCTTTTATGCCTTGGAGGTGCTGGCCTGCCCGGCGGCCAGCGTTTTGTCTGAACGTGTATTCAGCACGGCAGGGGGCGTCATTACAGACAAACGCAGCCGCCTGTCTACAGCCAATGTGGACAAGCTGACGTTCATAAAAATGAACCAGGCATGGATCCCACAGGACCTATCCATCCCTTGTGCAGATTAGATATTAACTACCTCCCCTTAACAATATATTATTCTACTCCATGGCACTTCCTCATTCAATACTATTTTTATTTTCATTTTACCATTATATTGCGGGGCAACCCAAAGTTGAATGAACCTCTCCTCTGTCTGGGTGCCGGGGCCTAAATGTGTGACAGTGGCCTGTTCCAGTGGTGGGTGACGTGAAGCCTGATTCTCTGCTATGACATGAAGACAGATTCTGTGCTGACATAAGGCCAGATTCTCTGTTACGGGACCTCTCTCCTCTGCCTGGGTGCCGGGGCCTAAATGTGTGACAGTGGCCTGTTCCAGTGGTGGGTGACGTGAAGCCTGATTCTCTGCTATGACATGAAGACAGATTCTGTGCTGACATAAGGCCAGATTCTCTGTTACGGGACATCTCTCCTCTGTCTGGGTGCCGGGGCCTAAATATGTGACAGTGGCCTGTTCCAGTGGTGTGTGACGTGAAGCCTGATTCTCTGCTATGACATGAAGACAGATTCTGTGCTGACATAAGGCCAGATTCTCTGTTACGGGACCTCTCTCCTCTGCCTGGGTGCCTGGGCCTAAATGTGTGACAGTGGCCTGTTCCAGTGGTGGGTGACGTGAAGCCTGATTCTCTGCTATGACATGAAGACAGATTCTGTGCTGACATAAGGCCAGATTCTCTGTTACGGGACCTCTCTCCTCTGCCTGGGTGCCTGGGCCTAAATATGTAACAGTGGCCTGTTCCAGTGGTGGGTGACGTGAAGCCTGATTCTCTGCTATGACATGAAGACAGATTCTGTGCTGACATAAGGCCAGATTCTCTTTTACGGGACCTCTCTCCTCTGTCTGGGTGCCGGGGCCTAAATATGTGACAGTGGCCTGTTCCAGTGGTGTGTGACGTGAAGCCTGATTCTCTGCTATGACATGAAGACAGATTCTGTGCTGACATAATGCCAGATTCTCTGTTACGTGACCTCTCTCCTCTGCCTGGGTGCCTGGGCCTAAATATGTGACAGTGGCCTGTTCCAGTGGTGGGTGACGTGAAGCCTGATTCTCTGCTATGACATGAAGACTGATTCTGCGCTGACATAAGGCCAGATTCTCTGTTACGGGACCTCTCTCCTCTGTCTGGGTGCCGGGGCCTAAATATGTGACAGTGGCCTGTTCCAGTGGTGGGTGACGTGAAGCCTGATTCTCTGCTATGACATGAAGACAGATTCTGTGCTGACATAAGGCCAGATTCTCTGTTACGGGACCTCTCTCCTCTGCCTGGATGTCGGGGCCTAAATATGTGACAGTGGCCTGTTCCAGTGGTGGGTGACGTGAAGCCTGATTCTCTGCTATGACATGAAGACAGATTCTGTGCTGACATAAGGCCAGATTCTCTGTTACGGGACCTCTCTCCTCTGCCTGGGTGCCGGGGCCTAAATGTGTGACAGTGGCCTGTTCCAGTGGTGGGTGACGTGAAGCCTGATTCTCTGCTATGACATGAAGACAGATTCTGTGCTGACATAAGGCCAGATTCCCTGTTACGGGACCTCTCTCCTCTGTCTGGGTGCCGGGGCCTAAATATGTGACAGTGGCCTGTTCCAGTGGTGTGTGACGTGAAGCCTGATTCTCTGCTATGACATGAAGACAGATTCTGTGCTGACATAAGGCCAGATTCTCTGTTACGGGACCTCTCTCCTCTGCCTGGGTGCCGGGGCCTAAATGTGTGACAGTGGCCTGTTCCATTGGTGGGTGACGTGAAGCCTGATTCTCTGCTATGACATGAAGACAGATTCTGTGCTGACATAAGGCCAGATTCTCTTTTACGGGACCTCTCTCCTCTGTCTGGGTGCCGGGGCCTAAATATGTGACAGTGGCCTGTTCCAGTGGTGTGTGACGTGAAGCCTGATTCTCTGCTATGACATGAAGACAGATTCTGTGCTGACATAATGCCAGATTCTCTGTTACGTGACCTCTCTCCTCTGCCTGGGTGCCTGGGCCTAAATATGTGACAGTGGCCTGTTCCAGTGGTGGGTGACGTGAAGCCTGATTCTCTGCTATGACATGAAGACTGATTCTGCGCTGACATAAGGCCAGATTCTCTGTTACGGGACCTCTCTCCTCTGTCTGGGTGCCGGGGCCTAAATATGTGACAGTGGCCTGTTCCAGTGGTGGGTGACGTGAAGCCTGATTCTCTGCTATGACATGAAGACAGATTCTGTGCTGACATAAGGCCAGATTCTCTGTTACGGGACCTCTCTCCTCTGCCTGGATGTCGGGGCCTAAATATGTGACAGTGGCCTGTTCCAGTGGTGGGTGACGTGAAGCCTGATTCTCTGCTATGACATGAAGACAGATTCTGTGCTGACATAAGGCCAGATTCTCTGTTACGGGACCTCTCTCCTCTGCCTGGGTGCCGGGGCCTAAATGTGTGACAGTGGCCTGTTCCAGTGGTGGGTGACGTGAAGCCTGATTCTCTGCTATGACATGAAGACAGATTCTGTGCTGACATAAGGCCAGATTCTCTGTTACGGGACCTCTCTCCTCTGTCTGGGTGCCGGGGCCTAAATATGTGACAGTGGCCTGTTCCAGTGGTGTGTGACGTGAAGCCTGATTCTCTGCTATGACATGAAGACAGATTCTGTGCTGACATAAGGCCAGATTCTCTGTTACGGGACCTCTCTCCTCTGCCTGGGTGCCGGGGCCTAAATGTGTGACAGTGGCCTGTTCCATTGGTGGGTGACGTGAAGCCTGATTCTCTGCTATGACATGAAGACAGATTCTGTGCTGACATAAGGCCAGATTCTCTGTTACGGGACCTCTCTCCTCTGCCTGGGTGCCTGGGCCTAAATATGTAACAGTGGCCTGTTCCAGTGGTGGGTGACGTGAAGCCTGATTCTCTGCTATGACATGAAGACAGATTCTGTGCTGACATAAGGCCAGATTCTCTGTTACGGGACCTCTCTCCTCTGCCTGGGTGCCTGGGCCTAAATATGTGACAGTGGCCTGTTCCAGTGGTGGGTGACGTGAAGCCTGATTCTCTGCTATGACATGAAGACTGATTCTGCGCTGACATAAGGTCAGATTCTCTGTTACGGGACCTCTCTCCTCTGCCTGGGTGCCGGGGCCTAAATATGTGACAGTGGCCTGTTCCAGTGGTGGGTGACGTGAAGCCTGATTCTCTGCTATGACATGAAGACCGATTCTGTGCTGACATAAGGCCAGATTCTCTGTTACGGGACCTCTCTCCTCTGCCTGGGTGCCGGGGCCTAAATGTGTGACAGTGGCCTGTTCCAGTGGTGGGTGACGTGAAGCCTGATTCTCTGCTATGACATGAAGACAGATTCTGTGCTGACATAAGGCCAGATTCTCTGTTACGGGACCTCTCTCCTCTGTCTGGGTGCCGGGGCCTAAATATGTGACAGTGGCCTGTTACAGTGGTGTGTGACGTGAAGCCTGATTCTCTGCTATGACATGAAGACAGATTCTGTGCTGACATAAGGCCAGATTCTCTGTTACGGGACCTCTCTCCTCTGCCTGGGTGCCGGGGCCTAAATGTGTGACAGTGGCCTGTTCCAGTGGTGGGTGACGTGAAGCCTGATTCTCTGCTATGACATGAAGACAGATTCTGTGCTGACATAAGGCCAGATTCTCTGTTACGGGACCTCTCTCCTCTGTCTGGGTGCCGGGGCCTAAATATGTGACAGTGGCCTGTTACAGTGGTGTATGACGTGAAGCCTGATTCTCTGCTATGACATGAAGACAGATTCTGTGCTGACATAAGGCCAGATTCTCTGTTACGGGACCTCTCTCCTCTGCCTGGGTGCCTGGGCCTAAATATGTGACAGTGGCCTGTTCCAGTGGTGGGTGACGTGAAGCCTGATTCTCTGCTATGACATGAAGACTGATTCTGCGCTGACATAAGGCCAGATTCTCTGTTACGGGACCTCTCTCCTCTGTCTGGGTGCCGGGGCCTAAATATGTGACAGTGGCCTGTTCCAGTGGTGGGTAACGTGAAGCCTGATTCTCTGCTATGACATGAATACTGATTCTGCGCTGACATAAGGCCAGATTCTCTGTTAAGGGACTTCTCTCCTCTGTCTGGGTGCCGGGGCCTAAATATGTGACAGTGGCCTGTTCCAGTGGTGGGTGACGTGAAGCCTGATTCTCTGCTATGACATGAAGACAGATTCTGTGCTGACATAAGGCCAGATTCTCTGTTACGGGACCTCTCTCCTCTGCCTGGGTGCCGGGGCCTAAATATGTGACAGTGGCCTGTTCCAGTGGTGGGTGACGTGAAGCCTGATTCTCTGCTATGACATGAAGACTGATTCTGCGCTGACATAAGGCCAGATTCTCTGTTACGGGAACTCTCTCCTCTGCCTGGGTGCCGGGGCCTAAATGTGTGACAGTGGCCTGTTCCAGTGGTGGGTGACGTGAAGCCTGATTCTCTGCTATGACATGAAGACAGATTCTGTGCTGACATAAGGCCAGATTCTCTGTTACGGGACATCTCTCCTCTGTCTGGGTGCCGGGGCCTAAATATGTGACAGTGGCCTGTTCCAGTGGTGTGTGACGTGAAGCCTGATTCTCTGCTATGACATGAAGACAGATTCTGTGCTGACATAAGGCCAGATTCTCTGTTACGGGACCTCTCTCCTCTGCCTGGGTGCCGGGGCCTAAATGTGTGACAGTGGCCTGTTCCAGTGGTGGGTGACGTGAAGCCTGATTCTCTGCTATGACATGAAGACAGATTCTGTGCTGACATAAGGCCAGATTCTCTGTTACGGGACCTCTCTCCTCTGCCTGGGTGCCTGGGCCTAAATATGTAACAGTGGCCTGTTCCAGTGGTGGGTGACGTGAAGCCTGATTCTCTGCTATGACATGAAGACAGATTCTGTGCTGACATAAGGCCAGATTCTCTTTTACGGGACCTCTCTCCTCTGTCTGGGTGCCGGGGCCTAAATATGTGACAGTGGCCTGTTCCAGTGGTGTGTGACGTGAAGCCTGATTCTCTGCTATGACATGAAGACAGATTCTGTGCTGACATAAGGCCAGATTCTCTGTTACGTGACCTCTCTCCTCTGCCTGGGTGCCTGGGCCTAAATATGTGACAGTGGCCTGTTCCAGTGGTGGGTGACGTGAAGCCTGATTCTCTGCTATGACATGAAGACTGATTCTGCGCTGACATAAGGCCAGATTCTCTGTTACGGGACCTCTCTCCTCTGTCTGGGTGCCGGGGCCTAAATATGTGACAGTGGCCTGTTCCAGTGGTGGGTGACGTGAAGCCTGATTCTCTGCTATGACATGAAGACAGATTCTGTGCTGACATAAGGCCAGATTCTCTGTTACGGGACCTCTCTCCTCTGCCTGGATGTCGGGGCCTAAATATGTGACAGTGGCCTGTTCCAGTGGTGGGTGACGTGAAGCCTGATTCTCTGCTATGACATGAAGACAGATTCTGTGCTGACATAAGGCCAGATTCTCTGTTACGGGACCTCTCTCCTCTGCCTGGGTGCCGGGGCCTAAATGTGTGACAGTGGCCTGTTCCAGTGGTGGGTGACGTGAAGCCTGATTCTCTGCTATGACATGAAGACAGATTCTGTGCTGACATAAGGCCAGATTCTCTGTTACGGGACCTCTCTCCTCTGTCTGGGTGCCGGGGCCTAAATATGTGACAGTGGCCTGTTCCAGTGGTGTGTGACGTGAAGCCTGATTCTCTGCTATGACATGAAGACAGATTCTGTGCTGACATAAGGCCAGATTCTCTGTTACGGGACCTCTCTCCTCTGCCTGGGTGCCGGGGCCTAAATGTGTGACAGTGGCCTGTTCCATTGGTGGGTGACGTGAAGCCTGATTCTCTGCTATGACATGAAGACAGATTCTGTGCTGACATAAGGCCAGATTCTCTGTTACGGGACCTCTCTCCTCTGCCTGGGTGCCTGGGCCTAAATATGTAACAGTGGCCTGTTCCAGTGGTGGGTGACGTGAAGCCTGATTCTCTGCTATGACATGAAGACAGATTCTGTGCTGACATAAGGCCAGATTCTCTGTTACGGGACCTCTCTCCTCTGCCTGGGTGCCTGGGCCTAAATATGTGACAGTGGCCTGTTCCAGTGGTGGGTGACGTGAAGCCTGATTCTCTGCTATGACATGAAGACTGATTCTGCGCTGACATAAGGTCAGATTCTCTGTTACGGGACCTCTCTCCTCTGCCTGGGTGCCGGGGCCTAAATATGTGACAGTGGCCTGTTCCAGTGGTGGGTGACGTGAAGCCTGATTCTCTGCTATGACATGAAGACCGATTCTGTGCTGACATAAGGCCAGATTCTCTGTTACGGGACCTCTCTCCTCTGCCTGGGTGCCGGGGCCTAAATGTGTGACAGTGGCCTGTTCCAGTGGTGGGTGACGTGAAGCCTGATTCTCTGCTATGACATGAAGACAGATTCTGTGCTGACATAAGGCCAGATTCTCTGTTACGGGACCTCTCTCCTCTGTCTGGGTGCCGGGGCCTAAATATGTGACAGTGGCCTGTTACAGTGGTGTGTGACGTGAAGCCTGATTCTCTGCTATGACATGAAGACAGATTCTGTGCTGACATAAGGCCAGATTCTCTGTTACGGGACCTCTCTCCTCTGCCTGGGTGCCTGGGCCTAAATATGTGACAGTGGCCTGTTCCAGTGGTGGGTGACGTGAAGCCTGATTCTCTGCTATGACATGAAGACTGATTCTGCGCTGACATAAGGCCAGATTCTCTGTTACGGGACCTCTCTCCTCTGTCTGGGTGCCGGGGCCTAAATATGTGACAGTGGCCTGTTCCAGTGGTGGGTAACGTGAAGCCTGATTCTCTGCTATGACATAAGGACTGATTCTGCGCTGACATAAGGCCAGATTCTCTGTTAAGGGACTTCTCTCCTCTGTCTGGGTGCCGGGGCCTAAATATGTGACAGTGGCCTGTTCCAGTGGTGGGTGACGTGAAGCCTGATTCTCTGCTATGACATGAAGACAGATTCTGTGCTGACATAAGGCCAGATTCTCTGTTACGGGACCTCTCTCCTCTGCCTGGGTGCCGGGGCCTAAATATGTGACAGTGGCCTGTTCCAGTGGTGGGTGACGTGAAGCCTGATTCTCTGCTATGACATGAAGACTGATTCTGCGCTGACATGAAGCCAGATTCTCTGCTATGGCATGAGGAGACTGATTCTCTGCTGACATGAAGCCAGATTCTTTGCTATGGCATGAAGAGACTGATTCTCTGCTGACGTGAAGCCAGATTCTCCGCTATGGGACCTCTGTCCAATTGATATTGGTTCATTTTTATTTTTTTAATTTTTATTTTAATTCATTTCCCTATCCACATTTGTTTGCAGGGGATTTACCTACATGTTGCTGCCTTTTGCAGCCCTCTAGCTCTTTCCTGGGGTGTTTTACATCCTTTTTAGTGCCCAAAAGTTCGGGTCCCCATTGACTTCAATGGGGTTCGGGTTCGGGACGAAGTTCGGGTCGGGTTCGGATCCCGAACCCGAACATTTTTCGAAAGTTCGGCCGAACTTCTCGAACCCGAACATCCAGGTGTTCGCTCAACTCTATTATAGATACATCTTTATCAAAAGTAAGAAACATGGATAGACAATCCTTCTTTACGAGAGAGAATATAGATAGAGAAGAGGGACAAAAAGATTATGTCATATGAATCATCTTACCTTTTAATACACAATATACAAAAGTAGAACAGAGTATAAAACACCATTGGTATTATATCTGAAAGATAAGATCATTGGTTCATATTATCTACCACTCCTCAAATTACTTATTTAAAGGACTTAAATTTAGGCTTAAAAATTGCCCCGACAATTAAAACTAAGAAGAAAGGAGAACATTTCATACATAATTGGTTTAATATGAAGGGATTTTATAGAAGTGAAAAATGTATTAACTGTAATGATAAACTGATGTAATGAGAAATTATAAACTAGTATGTCGCACATACATACCTACCATAAATCAGTAACTAAAAATAGCTATATTTTGTACTTGAGTTGTCATTTTCCCCGATGGCTGTTCAATGGTATATTGAACAGCCATCGGGGAAAATGACAACTCGAGTACAAAATATAGCTATTTTTAGTTACTGATTTATGGTAGGTATGTATGTGCGACATACTAGTTTATAATTTCTACTGTAATTAACAAATCTAAAAATTTGATTTGGTGTTTACTAATATTTGAAGAAAAGCATAAATTATTTAGGTTATTGTTAATTTCTTGCAAAAATACCTGAGGTTCTGTTTCTGCTCCTTGCCATATAAAAACAATATCATCAATGTATCTTCACCAGAGCACCAGATCCATCCCGAGACTAGGTAATATATTTTGTTGTTCCCACTGTGCCATAAATAAATTGGCATAGCTGGGGGCAAATCTGGTGCCCATGGCGATTCCTCTCATTTGCAAAAAATGATCTGAATCATAATAAAAATAGTTATGTGTCAATATATAACGTATTCTTTCAGCAATAACATTTATTTGTTCCACAAAGAGCCGAACACTCATCTCTAATTGTTTCTTCATTGCTGAAATACCTTGATCATGATCTATTACAGTATATAATGAGTTGACATCTAACGTGCCCATAATCCAATGTAAATATATTGAGATAAATTGGAAGTCAAAGATCCTATTCTTGAGATGATTGGGCGGCCTGGTGGATTTTGTTGATCTTTATGTATCTTTGGAAGGCAATAAAGTATTTTCTTTTCTAATCCTTTTCTACAATATTCCATAAGTGTTTTATTAAAATCTTTAACAGGATCTCCTTTTAATTTTTTATGTGTATTTTCATCCGATAATTAGTGATGAGCGGCAGGGGTCAAATTCGAATTCGCGATATTTCGCGAATATTTTGTAATTCGAAAATTCGCGATTTTTTTTTACCTCAAAAAATCGGAAAGGTAATGATTGTGTAATATGCGAATTTTCAAAATTCGAATTTTCGGATTCGAATTTTTTATTGCGAATTTTTAAACTTACAACTATTAGATAAAGAAGATTATATCACTATATTAGCTAAATTGCTCTATTTGATTTTTTTCGAATATTCTCTATATTGCTATAACTTTGTTTTTTCGAATATTCGTAATATTCTAAAACAAGAATATATAGCAATATAGCGGGTTCGTACCGAACTTTAGGATTTTTGGACCCCGGACACGAACCCGAACATTTCAGTAAACGTTCGGGTTCGGTGTTCGGCGATTTCTTGGCGCTTTTTAAAAGGCTGCAGAGAAGCCAATCAACAAGCGTTTAACTCTGTGCCATTAGAAGCCATCACAGCCATGCCTACTAATGGCATGGCTGTGATTGGCCAGTGCAGCATGTGACCCAGCCTCCATATAAGCTGGAGTCACGTAGCGCTGCACGTCACTCTGCTGTTACTAGTGTAGCGAGAGGATGCTGCTGCTGTGAGGGAGAGAATAGGACAGAATCTGTTATCAGAACTCCAATTGAACTCAGCGATCTACATAGATTTAGTTGTGTGGGTGCAGTGCACAATCTTTTTACCCTGCCCTGAGCCCAGTGTCAGAAAAAAATTACTTTTATCCGTCTGTTAGTTAGATGGGCGGCGGCGGCGGCGGCCATTTTATGCAAGTTCAGTGCATCAGCACTGCATCTGAGCTTTTGTGAAATTCAAATCCAAGCTTGAAATACTGCATTAATAATCAGTTTTTTTTTTTTTAAAACACCCTTTTTTTGGCAATATACAACATCAGGTGCATTTGCAGGATTAGTCAGTGTGCAATTTAAGCTAGAATTACAGCCATAATTTTCTGGGTTTTTACAAACACCCTTTTTTGGCAAAATACACTATTTTACAGCCCTTGATGCATCTGCCGTCTGGAGGAAAGAAGGTTTGTACACAAACATAGAAGAGGATTCTTTACGGTAAGAGCAGTGAGACTATGGAGCTCTCTGCCTGAGGAGGTGGTGATGGTGAGAACAATAAAGGAATTCAAGAGGGGCCTGGATGTATTTCTGGAGTGTAATAATATTACAGGCTATAGCTACTAGAGAGGGGTCGTTGATCCAGGGAGTTATTCTAATTGCCTGATTGGAGTCGGGAAGGAATTTTTTATTCCCCTAAAGTGGGGAAAATTGGCTTCTACCTTACAGGTTTTTTTTTTTGCCTTCCTCTGGATCAACTTGCAGGTTAACAGGCCGAACTGGATGGACAAATGTCTTTTTTCGGCCTTATGTACTATGTTATGTATGTACTATGCATGTGTGAAATTCAAGCGTTATATACTGCTGTCATATTCTGTTAGTAAAAAAACACACTTTTTTGGCAATATCCAACATCTGGTTCCTTTGCAGAATTAGTCAGAAGCCAGAAATACAGACATAATTTTCTGGGTTTTTAAAAACACCCTTTTTTGGCAAAATACACAATTTTACAGTCCTTGCAGCATCAGCACATGTGAAATTCAAGGGTTATATACTGTTGTCATATTCAGTTATTAAACAAACACCTGTTTTGGGCAAAAAACTTTAATTGCGGCCTAGTCTGCATCTGTACGTGTGATATACACACTTTAGATACTGTGGTTATATTCTGTTATTTGAAAAACAGCCATTTTGGGCAAAAAACTTAAATTGCGGCCTAGTCTGGATCTGTACGTGTGAGATACACTCTTTAGATACTGTGGATATATTATTCTATTAATAAAACACCCTTTTTGGGCAAAATACACAATTTTACAGCCCTTGCACCATCAGCATGTGTGAAATTCAAGGGTTATATACTGCTGTCATTTTCAGTTATTAAACAAACTCCCATTTTGGGCAAAAAAAAATATTTTGCAGCCTTTGCTGCATATGTCATTGTGAGATACACCCTTTAGATACTGTGGTTCTATTCAGATATTTGAAAAACAACCATTTTGGGCAAAAAAAATTAATTGCGGCCTAGTCTGGATCAGTCCGTGTGAGATACACACTTTAGATACTGTGGTTATATTCTTCTATTAATAAAACACCATTTTTGAGCTAAATACACAATTTTACAGCCCTTGCTGCATCAGCACGTGTGAAATTCAAAGGTTATATACTGCTGTCATATTCAGTTATTAAACAAACACTCATTTTGGGCAAAAAACTTAAATTGCGGCCTAGTCTGGATCTGTACGTGTGAGATACACACTTTAGATACTGTGGTTCTATAAATTTATTTGAAAAACAACCATTTTGGACAAAAAAATTTAATTGCAACCTAGTCTGGTTCTGTACCTGTGAGATACACACTTTAGATACTGTGGTTATATTCTTCTATTAATAAAACACCCTTTTTGGGCAAAAAACTTTAATTGCGGCCTAGTCTGCATCTGTATGTGAAAGATACAACCTTTAGATAGTGTTGTTCTATTCTGCTATTAATTAACCACCTCAGCCCCTATAGCTTAAACACCCTTAAAGACCAGGCCACTTTTTACACTTCTGACCTACCCTACTTTCACCGTTTATTGCTCGGTCATGCAACTAACCACCCAAATGAATTTTACCTCCTTTTCTTCTCACTAATAGAGCTTTTATTTGGTGGTATTTCATTGCTGCTGACATTTTTACTTTTATTGTTATTAATCGAAATTTAACGATTTTTTTGAAAAAAAATGACATTTTTCACTTTCAGTTGTAAAATTTTGCAAAAAAAACCACATCCATATATAATTTTTTCTCTAAATTTATTGTTCTACATGTCTTTGATAAAAAAAAAATGTTTGGGTAAAAAAAAAAAATGGTTTTGGTAAAAGTTATAGCGTTTACAAACTATGGTACAAAAATGTGAATTTCCGCTTTTTGAAGCAGCTCTGACTTTCTGAGCACCTGTCATGTTTCCTGTGGTTCTACAACGGCCAGACAGTACAAACACCTCACAAATGACCCCATTTCGGAAAGTAGACACCCTAAGGTATTCGCTGATGGGTTAGTGAGTTCATAGAACTTTTTATTTTTTGTCACAAGTTAGTGGAAAATGATGATTTTTATTTTTTTTTTACAAAGTCTCATATTCCACTAACTTGTGACAAAAAATAAAAACTTCTATGAACTCACTATGCCCATCAGCGAATACCTTGGGGTGTCTTTCCAAAATGGGGTCACTTGTGGGGTAGTTATACTGTCCTGGCATTCTAGGGGCCCAAATGTGTGGTAAGTAGTTTGAAATCAAAATGTGTAAAAAATGACCGGTGAAATCCGAAAGGTGCTCTTTGGAATGTGGGTCCCTTTGCCCACCTAGGCTGCAAAAAAGTGCCACATATGTGGTATCGCCGTACTCAGGAGAAGTTGGGGAATGTGTTTTGGGGTGTCATTTTACATATACCCATGCTGGGTGAGATAAATATCTTGGTCAAATGCCAACTTTGTATAAAAAAAATGGGAAAAGTTGTCTTTTGCCAAGATATTTCTCTCACCGAGCATGGGTATATGTAAAATGACACCCCAAAACACATTCCCCAACTTCTCCTGAGTACGGAGATACCACATGTGTGACACTTTTTTGCAGCCTAGGTGGGCAAAGGGGCCCATATTCCAAAGAGCACCTTTCGGATTTCACCGGTCATTTTTTACACATTTTGATTTCAAACTTTTTACCACACATTTGGGCCCCTAGAATGCCAGGGCAGTATAACTACCCCACAAGTGACCCCATTTTGGAAAGAAGACACCCCAAGGTATTCGCTGATGGGCATAGTGAGTTCATAGAAGTTTTTATTTTTTGTCACAAGTTAGTGGAATATGAGAAAAAAAAATCAAAAAAAAAAATCTTTTTCCGCTAACTTGTGACAAAAAATATAAAATTCTAGGAACTCGCCATGCCCTTCACAGAATACCTTGGGGTGTCTTATTTCCAAAATGGGGTCACTTGTGGGGTAGTTATACTGCCCTGGCATTTTCCAGGGGCCCTAATGTGTGGTTTGTAGGTAAATGACCTGTGAAATCCGAAAGGTGCTCTTTGGAATGTGGGCCCCTTTGCCCACCTAGGCTGCAAAAAAGTGTCACACATGTGGTATCGCCGTATTCAGGAGAAGTTGGGCAATGTGTTCTGGGGTGTCTTTTTACATATACTCATGCTGGGTGAGAGAAATATCTCGGCAAAAGACAACTTTTCCCATTTTTTATACAAAGTTGGCATTTGAAGATATTTATCTCACCCAGCATGGGTATATGTAAAATGACACCCCAAAACACATTGCCCAACTTCTCCTGAGTACGGCGATACCACATGTGTGACACTTTTTTGCAGCCTAGATGCGCAAAGGGGCCCACATTCTTTTTATGAGGGCATTTTTAGACAATTGGATCCCAGACTTCTTCTCACGCTTTAGGGCCCCTAGAATGCCAGGGCAGTTTAACCACCTCAGCCCCCAGTGCTTAAACACCCTGAAAGACCAGGCCACTTTTTACACTTCTGACCTACACTACTTTCACCATTTATTGCTCGGTCATGCAACTTACCACCCAAATGAATTTTACCTCCTTTTCTTCTCACTAATAGAGCTTTCATTTGGTGGTATTTCATTGCTGCTGACATTTTTACTTTTTTTGTTATTAATCGAAATTTAACGATTTTTTTGCAAAAAAATGACATTTTTCACTTTCAGTTGTAAAATTTTGTAAAAAAAACGACATCCATATATAAATTTTGCTCTAAATTTATTGTTCTACATGTCTTTGATAAAAAAAAAATGTTTGGGTAAAAAAAAAATGGTTTGGGTAAAAGTTATAGCGTTTACAAACTATGGTACAAAAATGTGAATTTCCGCTTTTTGAAGCAGCTCTGACTTTCTGAGCACCTGTCATGTTTCCTGAGGTTCTACAATGTCCAGACAGTACAAACACCCCACAAATGACCCCATTTCGGAAAGTACACACCCTAAGGTATTCGCTGATGGGCATAGTGAGTTCATAGAACTTTTTATTTTTTGTCACAAGTTAGCGGAAAATGATGATTTTTTTTTTCTTACAAAGTCTCATATTCCACTAACTTGTGACAAAAAAATAAAAAGTTCTATGAACTCACTATGCCCATCACGAAATACCTTGGGGTCTCTTCTTTCCAAAATGGGGTCACTTGTGGGGTAGTTATACTGCCCTGGCATTCTAGGGGCCCAAATGTGTGGTAAGGAGTTTGAAATCAAATTCTGTAAAAAAATGACCTGTGAAATCCGAAAGGTGCTCTTTGGAATATGGGCCCCTTTGCCCACCTAGGCTGCAAAAAAGTGTCACACATCTGGTATCTCCGTACTCAGGAGAAGGTGGGGAATGTGTTTTGGGGTGTCATTTTACATATACCCATGCTGGGTGAGAGAAATATCTTGGCAAAAGACAACTTTTCCCATTTTTTTATACAAAGTTGGCATTTGACCAAGATATTTATCTCACCCAGCATGGGTATATGTAAAAAGACACCCCAAAACACATTCCCCACCTTCTCCTGAGTACGGAGATACCAGATGTGTGACACTTTTTTGCAGCCTAGGTGGGCAAAGGGGCCCATATTCCAAAGAGCACCTTTCGGATTTCACAGGTCATTTTTTACAGAATTTCATTTCAAACTCCTTACCACACATTTGGGCCCCTAGAATGCCAGGGCAGTATAACTACCCCACAAGTGACCCCATTTTGGAAAGAAGACACCCCAAGGTATTCGCTGATGGGCATAGTGAGTTCCTAGAATTTTTTATTTTTTGTCACAAGTTAGTGGAAAATGCTTATTTTTTTTTATTTATTTTTTCATACAAAGTCTCATATTCCACTAACTTGTGACAAAAAATAAAAACTTCCATGAACTCACTATGCCCACCAGCGAATACCTTGGGGTCTCTTCTTTCCAAAATGGGGTCACTTGTGGGGTAGTTATACTGCCCTGGCATTCTAGGGGCCCAAATGTGTGGTAAGGAGTTTGAAATCAAATTCTGTAAAAAATGACCGGTGAAATCCGAAAGGTGCTCTTTGGAATATGGGCCCCTTTGCCCACCTAGGCTGCAAAAAAGTGTCACACATCTGGTATCTCCGTATTCAGGAGAAGTTGGGGAATGTGTTTTGGGGTGTCATTTTACATATACCCATGCTGGGTGAGATAAATATCTTGGTCAAATGCCAACTTTGTATAAAAAAAATGGGAAAAGTTGTCTTTTGCCAAGATATTTCTCTCACCCAGCATGGGTATATGTAAAATGACACCCCAAAACACATTCCCCAAATTCTACTGAATACGGAGATACCAGATGTGTGACACTTTTTTGCAGCCTAGGTGGGCAAAGGGGCCAATATTCCAAAGAGCACCTTTCGGATTTCAATCGTCATTTTTTACAGAATTTGATTTCAAACTCCTTACCACACATTTGGGCCCCTAGAATGCCAGGGCAGTATAACTACCCCACAAGTGACCCCATTTTGGAAAGAAGAGACCCCAAGGTATTCGCTGATGGGCATAGTGAGTTCATGGAAGTTTTTATTTTTTGTCACAAGTTAGTGGAATATGAGACTTTGTATGAAAAAAAAAAAAAAAAAAATCATCATTTTCCGCTAACTTGTGACAAAAAATAAAAAATTCTAGGAACTCGCCATGCCCCTCACGGAATACCTTGGGGTGTCTTCTTTCCAAAATGGGGTCACTTGTGGGGTAGTTATACTGCCCTGGCATTTTCCAGGGGCCCTAATGTGTGGTAAGTAGGTAAATGACCAGTGAAATCCGAAAGGTGCTCTTTGGAATGTGGGCCCCTTTGCCCACCTAGGCTGCAAAAAAGTGTCACACATGTGGTATTGCCGTATTCAGGAGACGTTGGGGAATGTGTTTTGGGGTGTCTTTTTACATATACCCATGCTGGGTGAGAGAAATATCTTGGCAAAAGACAACTTTTCCCATTTTTTTATACAAAGTTGGCATTTGACCAAGATATTTATCTCACCCAGCATGGGTATATGTAAAATGACACCCCAAAACACATTCCCCAACTTCTCCTGAGTACGGCGATACCAGATGTGTGACACTTTTTTGTAGCCTAGATGCGCAAAGGGGCCCAAATTCCTTTTAGGAGGGCATTTTTAGACATTTGGATACCAGACTTCTTCTCACGCTTTAGGGCCCCTAGAATGCCAGGGCAGTATAAATACCCAACATGTGACCCCATTTTGGAAAGAAGACACCCCAAGGTATTCAATGAGGGGCATGGCGAGTTCATAGAATTTTTTTTTTTTTGGCACAAGTTAGCGGAAATTGATATTTTTTATTTTTTTCTCACAAAGTCTCCCGTTCCGCTAACTTGGGACAAAAAATTCAATCTTTCATGGACTCAATATGCCCCTCACGGAATACCTGGGGGTGTCTTCTTTCCGAAATGGGGTCACATGTGGGGTATTTATACTGCCCTGGCATTCTAGGGGCCCTAAAGCGTGAGAAGAAGTCTGGAATATAAATGTCTAAAAAATTTTACGCATTTGGATTCGGTGAGGGGTATGGTGAGTTCATGTGAGATTTTATTTTTTGACACAAGTTAGTGGAATATGAGACTTTGTAAGAAAAAAAAAGAAAAAATTCCGCTAACTTGGGCCAAAAAAATGTCTGAATGGAGCCTTACAGAGGGTGATCAATGACAGGGGGGGTGATCAATGACAGGGGTGGTGATCAATGACAGGGGGGTGATCAATGACAGGGGGGTGATCAGGGAGTCTATATGGGGTTATAACCACAGTCATTGATCACGCCCGTGTAAGGCTTCATTCAGACGTCCGTATGCGTTTTGCGGATCCGATCCATCTATCAGTGCATCCGTAAAAATCATGCGGACATCTGAATGGAGCTTTACAGGGGGTTGATCAATGACAGGGGTGTAATCAATGACAGGGGGGTGATCAGGGAGTCTATATGGGGTGATCACCACAGTCATTGATCACGCCCCTGTAAGGCTTCATTCAGACGTCCGGATGCGTTTTGCGGATCCGATCCATCTATCAGTGCATCCGTAAAAATCATGCGGACATCTGAATGGAGCTTTACAGGGGGGGTAATCAATGACAGGAGGGGTGATCAATGACAGGGGGGTGATTAGGGAGTCTATATGGGGTGATAACCACAGTCATTGATCATGCCCCTGTAAGGCTTCACTCAGACGTCCGGATGCGTTTTGCGGATCCGGTCCATCTATCAGTGCATCCGTAAAAATCATGCGGACATCTGAATGGAGCTTTACAGGGGGTTGATCAATGACAGGGGTGTAATCAATGACAGGGGGGTGATCAGGGAGTCTATATGGGGTGATCAGGGGCTAATAAGGGGTTAATAAGTGACGGGGGGGTGTAGTGTAGTGTAGTGGTGCTTGGTGGGACTTTACTGAGCTACCTGTGTCCTCTGGTGGTCGATCCAAACAAAGGGGACCACCAGAGGACCAGGTAGCAGGTATATTAGACGCTGTTATCAAAACAGCGTCTAATATACCTGTTAGGGGTTAAAAAAAACACATCTCCAGCCTGCCAGCGAACGATCGCCGCTGGCAGGCTGGAGATCAACTCTCTTACCTTCCGTTCCTGTGAGCGCGCGCGCCTGTGTGCGCGCGTTCACAGGAAATCCCGGCTCACGCGAGATGACGCGTATATGCGTCGCTGAGCGCAGGGCTGCCACCTCCGGAACGCGAATCTGCGTACAGCGGTCCGGAGGTGGTTAAATACCCTACATGTGACCCCATTTTGGAAAGAAGACACCCCAAGGTATTCAATGAGGGGCATGGCGAGTTCATAGAAATTTTTTTTTTTTGGCACAAGTTAGCGGAAATTGATATTTTTTTTTTTTTTCTCACAAAGTCTCCCTTTCCGCTAACTTGGGACAAAAATTTCAATCTTTCATGGACTCAATATGCCCCTCACGGAATACCTTGGGGTGTCTTCTTTCCGAAATGGGGTCACATGTGGGGTATTTATACTGCCCTGGCATTCTAGGGGCCCTAAAGCGTGAGAAGAAGTCTGGAATATAAATGTCTAAAAAATGTTACGCATTTGGATTCCGTGAGGGGTATGGTGAGTTCATGTGAGATTTTATTTTTTGACACAAGTTAGTGGAATATGAGACTTTGTAAGAAAAAAAATAATAATTTCCGCTAACTTGGGCCAAACAAATGTCTGAATGGAGCCTTACAGGGGGGTGATCAATGACAGGGGGGTGATCAATGACAGGGGGGTGATCAGGGAGTCTATATGGGGTGATCACCCCCCTGTCATTGATCACCCCCCTATAAGGCTCCTTTCAGATGTCCGTATGTGTTTTGCGGATCCGATCCATGCATCAGTGGATCTGTAAAAATCATACGGACATCTGAATGCAGCCTGACAGGGGGGTGATCAATGACAGGGGGTGATCAATGACAGGGGGGTGATCAGGGAGTCTATATGGGGTGATCACCACCGTCATTGATCACGCCCCTGTAAGGCTCCATTCAGACGTCCGTATGCGTTTTGCGGATCCGATCCATCTATCAGTGGATCTGTAAAAATCATGCGGACGTCTGAATGGAGCTTTACAGGGGGGTGATCAATGACAGGGGGGTGATCAATGACAGGGGGGTGATCAGGGAGTCTGTATGGGGTGATCAGGGGTGATCAAGGGTGATCAAGGGTGAATAAGGGGTTAATAAGTGACAGGGGGGGTGTGTAGTGTAGTGTGGTGCTTGGTGCAACATATTACTGAGCTACCTGTGTCCTCTGGTGGTCGATCCAAACAAAGGGGACCACCAGAGGACCAGGAAGCAGGTATATTAGACGCTGTTATCAAAACAGCGTCTAATATACCTGTTAGGGGTTAAAAAAATCACATCTCCAGCCTGCCAGCGAACAATCGCCGCTGGCAGGCTGGAGATCCACTCTCTTACCTTCCGTTCCTGTGAGCGCGCGCGCCTGTGTGCGCGCGTCTACAGGAAATCTCGCGTCTCGTGAGATGACGCGTAGATGCGTGACTCTGCGCAGCGCTGCCAACTCCGGAACGCGAATCTGCGGTCCGGAGGTGGTTAAACACCCATTTAGGGCAAGATCCTAAAATTGAGAAATATGAGGAGAGCGTCAAATAAGGGACGTGGCCCAGGTCGTGGTGCTGCTGGTGGAGCTCCTGTTGCAGGGAGAGGACGTGGCCGATCTGTGCCAGCTACACGCACAAGTAAAACCCCTTTTTTCAGGTGCGAGTAGGCGACAAAACCTGCAGCGTTTTTTGGTCGGGCCTAATGCGGCTCTACGAATGGTGAGACCAAAACAAGTACAGGCGATAGTAGATTGGTTTGCTGACAGTGCCTCCAGTTCCTTCACATTGTTTCCCACCCAGTCTCATGCTGAAAGATCAGAGTTGGCACCTGCAGCCGATGTCCATCAGTCTTTCACCTCACCCCCTTGCAAATCAGCCAAGCAGTCTCTTCTGCTTTTTGATAACTCTGTTAGCAGGGTTTCCCAGGGCCATACACCTATCCCTGCCCCAGAAGTGGAAGAGATTGAGTGCACCGATGCCCAACCACTTATGTTTCAAGATGAGTACATGGGAGGACCATCGCAGCACATCCCGGATGATGACGAAACACAGGTGCCAACTGCTGTGGCTTTCGAAAGTGTGCAGACCGATAAGGAGGGCAGGGGATTGAAGACTGGGTGGAAGATGATATGGAGGACGATGAGGTCCTCGACCCCACATGGAATCAAGGTCATGCGAGTGACCTATGTAGTTCGGAGGAAGAGGCGGTGGTCGCACAGAGCCACCAGCACAGCAGAAGAGGGAGCAGGGTGCAAAAGCGGAGCGGCAGTCCCCTAGACAGTACACCTGCTACTGCCCACCGCAGCAAGGGACCGAGCACACCAAAGCCAGCTCCAAGGAGTTCCCTGGCGTGGCAGTTCTTCAGACAATGTGCTGACGACAAGACACGAGTGGTTTGCACGCTGTGCAATCAGAGCCTGAAGCGAGGCATAAACGTTCTCAAAAATAAAAGTAAAAACAGGCACTCACCATCTGGTAGGATGTATAAATAGATAATTTTTTTTCTACAGGCTTTTATTGATCTACAGTATATCGACATTTTTAATACATACAAATATATTGTATAGACTATACTAATCCTATCTCATTGACTAAACTAGCTATTTATACATCCTACCAGATGGTGAGTGCCTGTTTTTACTTTTATTTTTAAATTTTTGCAATGAATTGTGGATGACTAGGTGAATCACCCAAAAAACAGAGCACCTTAACCCTAAATCGGATACGGGGGAGCCACGACATATCTGTTATACTTTTTTTATAAACGTTCTCAACCTGAGCACAACCTGCATGACCAGGCATTTAAGTGCAAAGCTCGAGCTGCAGTGGAGTAGACACCTCAAAAACCAAGAAAGGTCTCTGGCTCCTCCTGCTTCCTCTTCTGCTGCAGTCTCGGCCCTTTTCATCCACCTCTGGAGTGACAGTGCCACCTGCCACCCCGCAAACAGAGGATCTGCCAGCAACACCACCACCTGGGTCACCAAGCATGTCCCACGGAAGCGTTCAGCTCTCTATCTCCCAAACACTGAAGAGGAAGTACCCCCCTACCCACCCGCGATCCCTAGCCCTGAATGCCAGCATTTCTAAATTACTGGCCTTTGAAATGTTGTCATTCCGTCTGATGGAGACAGAGAGTTTTAAAGGCCTTATTGCTGGTCGCTGTCCCATAGTACGTCGTGCCCAGCCGCCACTACATTTCCAGGCGAGCCATCCCTTCCCTGCACAATCAAGTGGGGGACAAAATCAGGTGTGCACTGCGCAACACCATCTGTGGCAAGATGCACCTCACTACGGATACGTGGACCAGTAAGCATGGTCAGGGATGTTATATCTCCATAACAGAACACTGGGTAAATGCAGTGATGGCTGGGCCTGAGGCGGATAGCAGTTTGGCGCATGTCCTTCCACCACCCAGGATTGCAGGGCGCTTCAGTTTGCCTCCTGTTGCTTCCTCCTCCTACTCCGCTTCCTCATCCTCTACCAGCTCCTCATCTGGTCAGCGTAACACCTTCACCACCAACTTCAGCACAGCCAGGGGACAAAACCCACACCGCGCAGGAGCTGTGGACGGGCCTTGAACAATAGACCGATGAGTGGTTGATGCCCGTGAGCCTCAAGCCCGGCCTGGTAGTGTGTGATAATGGGTGAAATCTCGTAGCAGCTCTGGGACTAGCTGGTTTGACGCACATCCCTTGCCTGGCGCATGTGCTGAATTTGGTGGTGCAGAGATTCCTTAAAAATTACCCCGTTATGTCAGAGCTGCTGCATAAAGTGTGGGCCGTCTGTGCGCGCTTTCGGCGTTCTCACCCTGCTGCTGCTCGCCTGTCAGTGCTGCAGCGTAACTTCGGCCTTCCTGCTCACCATCTCATATGCGAAGTGCCCACAATGTGGAACTCCACCTTGCACATGCTGGCCAGACTGTGCGAGCAGCAGCAGGCGATAGTGGAGTTTCAGCTGCAGCACGCACGGGTGAGTCTCTCAATGGAACAGCACCACTTCACCACCAATGACTGGGCCTCCATGTGAGACCTGTGTTCCTTATTGCACTGTTTTGAGTACTCCACCAACATGGCCAGTGCCGATAATGCCATTCTCAGCGTTCCTATACCACTTCTATGCCTCCTTGAAAAAACGCTGCTGGCGATGATGGAAGAGGATGTGGCACAGGAGGAGGAGGAGGAAGAAGGATCATTTCATAGGGTTTCCGGACAGTCATTCACAAGTGACTCCGAGGGTGGGTTCCTGCACCCACAAAGGCCAGGTACACTATTGTCCAGCCAGGACACAGTTCTGGAGAATGGAGGAGGAGGAACTATGTTCACAGCAGGGTGGCACCCAGACCTGCTCACGGCCATCAATGGTGTGTGGCTGGGGGGATACAGAGGACACAGACGATACACCTCCCACAGAGGACAGCTTTTCGTTGCCTCTGGGCAGCCTGGCACACATGAGCGATTACATGCTGCAGTGTCTCCGCAACGACCGCCGAGTTGCCGACATTCTAACTTGTGCTGATTACTGGGTGGCCACGCTGCTGGATCCCGATTACAAGGACAATGTACCATCCTTAATTCCTTCACTGGAGCGTGATTGTAAGCCAGTACAAGCGCACGCTGGTAGATGCGCTGCTGGTGGTATTCCCACCTGACAGCGGGGGCACAGTGGAAGCACAAGGCGAAGGCAGAGGAGGAGGAAGAGGTCGCCAATGCAGCTGGGGCACCGCCAGCACCTCAGAAGGCAGGGTTAGCATGGCCGAAATGTGGAAAAGCTTTGTCAGCACGCCACAACAACCAGCACCACCAGCTGATATGGAACCTCTTAGCAGGAGGCAGCATTTCACCAACATGGTGGAGCAGTATGTGTGCACACGCCTACACGTACTGACTGATGGGTCTGCCCCCTTCAACTTCTGGGTCTCCAAATTGGTCACATGGCCGGAGCTTGCCGTTTACGCCTTGGAGGTGGTGGCCTGCCCTGCAGCCCGTGTATTGTCTGAACGTGTGTTTAGCACAACTAGAGGGGGTTATCACAGGTTATATTTCCCAATGTTTTGGGGTGTACCCAAATTTTAAAAAATTAAAATAAATTTAAAACCAAAAAAACTGTGTAGGCTACCTCCTCCTCCTCCTCCACCGCCACTTCCACCTACACCGCCACATCCACTGCGTCCTCAACCTCCTACTCCATATGGACCTGGTCCTCCTAGATCAAGATTATTATTTTTTATTTTTACGTATTTTATGTTATTTAAAGTCATTTCCCTATCCACTTTTGTTTGCAGAGCACTTGCCATGCTCTTAACCACATTTTGCTGCCATTTGCAGTCCTCTTGCCCTTTCAATGACATTTTTACAGCCATGTTAGTGCTCAAAAGTTCGGGTCCCCATTAACTTCAATGGGGTTCGGGTTTGGGGTAAAGTTTGGGTCCCTTTTTTGCGAAGTTCGGCTGAACCGGGCGAACCCGAACATCCAGGTGTCCGCTCAACTCTAGTTGCAATTTCTTGTCCTACCTCTTGCCTTGGATACATTTTAGATGTATGTTTTAATTCTGTATGTTTATATTTTAAATTTATATTATCTCCAGAGATTATGGGATTTTAAAAAAAATATTTCTTTAAACATAATTTTCTAATGAATTTTTCTATTCCTATATATGTGTCGAACTTAATCATTCTGTATATACAGAATATTTTAAATAAATATGGAGCATGATTATACAAGATGATAAGCAAATGTACCCCAAAAAACTCACATGTAGATAAAAAAACGTATCAGAAAAGCATGGAAACCGCACTGCCTTTTTTCTGAAATATGAGATACTATAAGGAAAATGAATAGAGAAAATGTATAAAAATATATGAAAACATTCTGATGAATAAAGGTGGAAATGGACAATACTCGTCTCTAAGATATAAAAAAAAAACAGATAAGGATTGATGGAAACTGGGAATCCAGTTGGGTTAAAGGGGACCTTTCACTTGTAAAAACTATGTGAACTAAGTATGCTGCCATGTAGAGCGGCGCCCGGGGTTCTCACTGCACTTACTATTATCCCCGGGCGCTGCTCCGTTTTCACGTTATGCCCTCCGGTATGTTCACTTTCTAAGTTATAGTAGGCGGAGACTGCCCTTGTCCAGTGGGCGTCTCCTTCTCCTAGGCTGCAGCGCTGGCCAATCGCAGCGCACAGCCTGGGAGGTTTTTTTCTCCCAGGCTGTGAGCTGTGCGCTGCGATTGGCCAGTGCTACAGTCTAGGAGAAGGAGACGCCCACAGGACATAGTTTTTACAAGTGAAAGGTCCTCTTTAACTCTGAAACGCAATTGGTATTTTTAACCTATCTATCAAAGATCCAGGACCCATAAAAGCGTCTATCAACCCACTGTGGAAAGGTATTCTTATTAATGAGAAGGTGGAGCGCTCCTTGGACAGTTCAACTATTGTCCTGAGAAATTGAAATACCTGACCATGCCACAACATCAGAACCGCCGATTGCAGATAGCGGTGTCACGTGAGACGCTGAGTGCGAGCGGGCTGCAAGTGCAGATCCGATACACCGCCCACATTGAGTAGCCAATGTAAGGCAAGGGGGACAATCACCCCGTGGGAAGCCACAGTTGGTAAACACTGTACCACCAACAGTGAGTATATTACAAGGATCTCTACTAAATATTTACCAATGAAGGGGATATAACTGAAGAAAGTATATTACTGTGATATCAAACTCTCATTGACTGAGAGATAACACTTATATCTTCATGTTCACTTATATCTTCATGCTCAATACCACATAAAGTGACACATGTCCAATTTGCAAAAAATTGGCTGGATGAGAAAGATGAAAAGGCCGGTGTCAAGAAGGGGATAAGGACCAAATGTTTTTGTCTTTTGATTATGTCCTGTTAGGGTTTGTTCTGCTTTGACAAACCCGGTTCATTCATCTACATGACTGATAATCATGCCTATCCCAAGCTCTGTACATGGCCTAAAATGTATGCCCTCCAATGAGGCTCTTTAAATATGGGGGCCATTAACGCAAGACTTCAGTAGTTTTGTGCATGCGCCGATACTGTAATTAGTGTCGCATGGATTAATGTATTACATTACAAACTCTGGTTCGGATTCGTAATGTAATACATTAATCACTGTGCCGCTACTTACAGTGATGGCGCATACATTAACCTCTTAGTGACCAGCCAGTTTTAGGCCTTACTGACCAAGCATTTTTCTTGCATTTTTCATCGTCGCCTTCCAAGAGCTATAACTTTTCTATTTTTCCATCTATGTAGCTGTATAAGGGCTTGTTTATTTATGGGACAAGTTGTAGTTTTTAATGGTGTCATTTTGGGGTACACAAAACTTTCTGATTAACTTTTATTAACTCTTATTAACTCTTTATGGGAGGGAGATGGGAAAAAAATTGCAATACTGCCACAGAGTTTTTACATAATAAATTTTATGGCACATTTTCCGGTATAAAAAACATAATATCTTTATTCTCTGGATCAGTCGATTACCACGATGCCAAATACATATAGTTAAATTTTTTTACGTTGTTCTACTTTTGTGCAATAAAATTCCTTTTTTTTTTTAAAGAAGAAAATCTTTTTTCATCGCCGCTTCCCAATAACCATAACTTTTTTATTTTCTTTCTATGGAGTTGTGTTAGGGCTTGATTTTTGCAGGACAATTTGTAGTTTTTATTAGTTTCTTTTTGAGGTAAATAAAGTTTTTTTATCGCATGTTAATATGTCTTTTTGGAGGCGACTAAGAATAAATGAGCAAATTTAATATCTTTATCAGCGAAATTGCAGAAGGCCTCAATGGTAAGGTGTGTCTTTTTGCTGATGACACAAAGATTTGTAACAGGGTTGATGTTCCTGGAGGGATACACCAAATAGAAAAGGATTTAGGAAAACTAGAGGAATGGTCTAAAATCTGGCAACAAAAATTTAATGTTGATAAGTGCAAGATAATGCACCTGGGGCGTAAAAACCCAAGAGCAGAATATAAAATCAGTGATACAGTCCTAACCTCAGTATCTGAGGAAAGGGATTTAGGGGTCATTATTTCAGAAGACTTAAAGGTAGGCAGACAATGTCATAGAGCAGCAGGAGATGCTAGCAGAATGCTTGGGTGTATAGGGAGAGGCATTACCAGTAGAAATAGGGAGGTGCTCATGCCGCTCTACAGAGCACTAGTGAGACCTCATTTAGAGTATTGTGCTCAGTACTGGAGACCATATCTCCAGAAGGATATTGATACTTTGGAGAGAGTTCAGAGAAGATGTAACGGTCACGTCCACACACACACAGGGGGAAGGGTAGTGACCACTGCGCTCCACCCTCACCCCTGGCCCTGCCTACTTGCCTCACGAGTCCTGATGACAGGGGACAACTGGACGGCAATCCCTAACTTAGGATATGTGCAGGGAAGACAGACAAGACAAAATACGGAACATGAACGGACCGGGTCAGAACCAAGAGAGCTACGCAGTACAACGGATTAAGCAAAGAATGGTCAGGAGAAGCCGGGGTCAAATACCAGGAGAGTAGCGAAGTACAAGAGGAGTCCTAAGAGAGTAGTCAGGTGGGAGCCAAGGTCACAATACCAGGATGTATGCGCAGTACAGGAGGAGCAGGCAGAGGATCGTCAGGGAACAGGATCAGGTAAATATTCAGTAGTCCAACAAATAGCCAGGAACCTAGAAATTAACAGACAACCTGTAGCCAGCAGGCTGCCTGTATTTATAGTGGGGAGTGAGGGTCATGTGACGTGGCCAGCATCACATGACCGACAGACCAACCAGTCGAGCACCGAGTGATCAGCTCGGCGCTCAAGGCAGACTAGGAGCAGGGAGCCGCCCAGCTAGTAAAGCCGCCCTGGGAATGAGGTCAAACACAGAACCTCATTCCAAAAGCTAAGCAACAGTTCTGCGGGATATGGGGGACCGAGTGCACCTTCGGAACCCCGTGACAGAAGAGCTACTAAACTAGTACATGGATTGCAGGATAAAACTTACCAGGAAAGATTAAAGGACCTTAACATGTATAGCTTGGAAGAAAGACGAGACAGAGGGGATATGAGAGAAACTTTTAAATACATAAAGGGAATCAACAAGGTAAAAGAGGAGAGAATATTTAAAAGAAGAAAAACTGCTACAAGAGGGCATCGTTTTAAATTAGAGGGGCAAAGGTTTAAAAGTAATATCAGGAAGTATTACTTTACTGAGAGAGTAGTGGATGCATGGAATAGCCTTCCTGCAGAAGTGGTAGCTGCAAATACAGTGGAGGAGTTTAAGCATGCATGGGATAGGCATAAGGCCATCCTTTATATAAGATAGGGCCAGGGGCTATTCGAAGTATTCAGTGTATTGGGCAGAATAGATGGGCTAAATGGTTCTCATCTGCCGACATATTCTATGTTTCTATGTTTCCTCAACCCCCTACTCCATATGGACCTCGTCCTCCTAGATCAAGATTATTATTTTTTTATTTTTACGTATTTTATGTTATTTTAAGTCATTTCCCTATCCACATTTGTTTGCAGAGCACTTGCCTTGCTCTTAACCACATGTTGCTGCCTTTTGCAGCCCTCTAGCCTTTTCCATGACTTTTTTAGAGCCAGTTTAGTTCTCCAAAGTTCGGGTCCCTATTGACTTTAATGGGGTTCAGGGTCAAGTTCGAGTCAAGTTCGGGTCCTGAACTTGAACTTTTTTATGAAGTTCGACTGAACCCGTCGAACCCGAACATCCAGGTGTCCGCTCAACTCTACCTATAGATGAAAACCAAGGCATTTTCAAATTTGGAGTTTATACACCTCCAAGCATACATATAGAGACTATATACTAACGTGGTCTTATAAGGCAGGAAATTTTCAACCCCCTATGTGGTTGTGCATCTATACACGGGGGAGAAAATCCTGCACAAGTGGTCCATTAGTAATGGCGATCCCCAGCAAAAAATGCTTACAATGGAGGATGCCCGCAGCAGAGAGCAGGTGCCACTTTTTTAAGAGACATCCTACACCAGATAGCAAAATGTGTGGATGTAATTGACATATAAATAAATAAACATGCTGTGAGTCAGACCTTATGCTTCCGTAATTCACCCACTGGCCCCTGTTACTGCCCATACGGCTCAGGTAGGTTAGCGTTAGGTCCCGTGCCACCTGAGATACCTTGACGTGGTGCGCAGGCTCTGGTTTGTCCTTAATACAAGGATATATTGGCTAAAATCTCAATTTAACATCAGAGTGAGGGTTTAGTCAGATTTTGGTGATTGCATCCATCACAGTAGTGCTTCTATCCTTCCAAATGTTTATTTATATATATAAGACAATTACATCCAGACATTTTGCTATCTGGTGTAGGATGTCTCTTAAAAAAGTGGCACCTGTGGTCCGCTGCGGGCATCCTCCACTGTAAGCATTTTTTGCTGGGGATCGCCATTAGCAACGGACCACTTGTGCAGGGTTTTCCCCCCCGGGTATAGATGCACACCTGCATGGGGGGGAGACCCGGGTCCCATTTTGGCAGAGGGGGTAGTTGTTTCTGCTCTATATTCTGATTTGGAGGCCGAGGTCCAGGCTGCCCAGACTGAGGCACCTGCCCGTTGTCCTTCTGGGAAGTTGTTTGTGCCTCCTGAGCTACGTCACAAACTCTTCAAGGAGCATCATGATACTGTTCTTGCTGGTCACCCCGGGAGTAGAGCCACTGTAGATCTCATTGCTCGGAGATTTTGGTGGCCGGCTCTTCGTAAGTCGGTGGAGGGTTTTGTGGCTGCTTGTGAGACGTGCGCTCGTGCTAAGGTCCCTCGTTCAAGGCCTTCAGTTTCCCTTCTCCCGTTACCGATACCTTCCCGTCCTTGGACACACCTGTCCATGGACTTTATCACGGATCTTCCTCGTTCCTCAGGGAAGTCGGTGATCCTGGTGGTGGTGGACCATTTTAGCAAGATGGCTTATTTCGTACCTTTCCCTGGTTTACCCAATGCTAAAACGTTGGCGCAAGCTTTTGTCGACCATATTGTTAAATTGCATGGCATTCCCTCTGATATTGTTTCCGATAGAGGCACGCAGTTTGTGTCCAGGTTCTGGAAGGCTTTCTGTTCTCGCCTGGGGGTTCGGCTGTCCTTCTCTTCTGCTTTTCACCCGCAGTCGAATGGTCAGACTGAGCGCCTCAATCAGAATCTGGAGACATATTTGCGCTGTTTTGTGGCAGAGAACCAGGAGGATTGGTGTTCATTTCTCCCTCTTGCTGAGTTTGCTCTGAACAACCGTCGTCAGGAATCTTCTGATAAGTCACCATTCTTTGGTGCATATGGGTTCCATCCGCAGTTTGGGACATTCTCGGGAGGGGCTCTTTCTGGTTTGCCTGAGGAGGAGAGATTTTCCTCGTCTTTGTCTACCATTTGGCAAAAGATTCAGAGTAATCTTAGAAAGATGAGTGAGAAATATAAGCGGACGTGTGCCTGGTCCGGACCTGAATGTGGGTGATCTGGTGTGGTTGTCTACAAGAAATATTAAACTGAAGGTTCCCTCCTGGAAATTGGGTCCCAAGTTTATTGGGCCTTATAAAATCTTGTCAGTCATCAATCCTGTTGCCTTCCGTCTTGATCTTCCATGGGTTTGGAAGATACATAATGTATTTCACAGATCTCTCTTAAAACCATATGTCCAGCCCACGGTACCCTCCTCTTTGCCTCCTCCTCCGATTTTGGTTGATGGCAATCTGGAGTTTGAGGTTTCCAGAATTGTGGACTCTCGCATTGTCCGCGGTTCTCTTCAGTACCTCGTTCATTGGAAGGGTTATGGTCCTGAGGAGAGGATGTGGGTTCCGGTGTCGGACATTAAAGCCACTCGCCTCATCAGGGCATTTCATAGGGCTCATCCTGAGAAGGTGGGTCCCGGGTGTCCGGAGTCCACCCGTAGAGGGGGGGGGGGGTACTGTCACTACCAGAGCTTTGAGATGTTCTCACAGCTCTGTTTCTCCACCCCTGTGATGATGTCACTACTAGAGCTTGGAGGAGTTCTCACTGCTCTGTTTCTCCGCCCCTGTGATGAGGTCTTTACTTTCTGTTTCCTTCCTCCCAGCTGTTCCTCCTGCATTTGATTTCCCTGCCTTTAAATCACCCCTCCTCCTATTGTAGGGTGTGGATTATATTTCTCATTTGAGTTGTAGCTCTTGCTTGAGTATCTTCACTTGTAAGCCATCATTTCACTGGACCTGTGTTCTGCTGCAGCAAGTACTCCGGATATTGCCAGCTGTCTTTGGATCCGTCTTCTCTGCTGCTGCAGCTCCTTCAGCTAAGTGTGCAGACATTGTAGTGTACCTGTTTATTTTCTGACTGGATCTGAGGCGACCACGGTTCCCTCCATATACTGAGCAGGGAACCGGTGGCCATGCCCCTTCCACTATTGTAGGGGTTACAGTGGTCATCAGTCTTAGGTACGCGGCATGCCTCGTTCCACCATTTGGATCCAGGCATGGGCTTTAGCAGCATAGGGAGAGCTTTGAGGGTCTGACAGGGGTCACCCTTTATCCTCCCTAGTTTGGGTCCGGTCAGTAGCTCTATTTACTGTGTATGCTCTTGTTGCTCACATACAGCCGTGACAGTTACAAAGCAAGGGTTAACAGCCAAATAAAACTCAATATTTATGGACCTGATTCTGTAGTTTACAGAAACACCCCATATGTGGTCATACATACACGGCAGGGCACAGAAGGAAAGGAATGCCAAAAGTTTTTTGGAAGGCAGATTTTGCTGGACTGGTTTTTTTACACCATGTCCCATTTGAAGCCCCCCTGATGCACCCCTAGAGTATAAACTCCATAAAAGTGACTCCAGCTAGTTGGTACTAGTTTAGGGTACATATGATTTTTGGTTGCTCTATATTACACTTTTTGTGAGGCAAGGTAGCAAGAAATAGCTGTTTTGGCACCATTTTTATTTTTTGTTATTTACAACATTCATCTGACAGGTTAGATCATGTGGTATTTTTATAGACCAGGTTGTCACGGACGCGGCGATACCTAATATGTATACTTTTTTTTATTTATGTAAGTTTTACACAATGATTTCATTTTTGAAACAAAAGAAATCATGTTTTAGTGTCTCCATAGTCTGAGAGCCATATTTTTTTTTCAGTTTTTTGGGCGATTATCTTGGGTAGGGTATGATTTTTGCGGGATGAGATGACGGTTTGATTGGCACTATTTTGGGGTGCGTGTGACTTTTTGATCGCTTGCTATTACACTTTTTGTGATGTAAGGTGACAAAAAATGGTTTATTTAGCACAGGTTTTTTTTTGTTTTTTTACGGTGTTCATCTGAGGGGTTAGGTCATGTGATATTTTTATAGAGCCAGATGATACGGATGCGGAGATACCTAATATGTATTCTTTTTTTGGTATTTATGTAAGTTTTACACAATAACAGCTTTTTTAAAACAAAAAAAATGATGTTTTAGTGTCTCCATATTCTGAGCCATAGTTTTTTTATTTTTTGGGCGATTGTCTCAGGTAGGGGCTCATTTTTTGAGGGATGAGGTGATGGTTAGATTGGTACTATTTTGGTGGGCAAACACCTTTTTGATCGCTTGCTGTTGTACTTTTTGTGATGAAGGTGACAAAAAATTGTTTATTTAGCACAGTTTTTATTTTTTATTTTTTACGGTGTTCTTCTGAGGGGTTAGGTCATGTGATATGTTTATAGAGACGCGGCGATACCTAATATGTTTTTTTCCCTATTTTTTACCAATTTTTTTTTAACTTTATTTGGGGAAAATGAAGTTTTTGTTTATTTTTACTTGAAACTTTTAATTTTTTGGGGGGAAAACTTTATTTTTTCAACTTTATTTTTCACTTTATGTTTTTACCACTTTGGGACTTCAACTTTTGGGGGTCTAATCCTTTACAGTGCATTCCAATACTTCTGTATTGGAATGCATTGGCTGTATGAGTAATACTGTGTGTATTACTCATACAGCTTCCGGCCTGTGAGATCCAGGGGGCTGGATCTCACAGGCTCTTCACCGGAAGGCAGCGCGATGCCTTCCTTAGACATCGCGCTGCCTTCCATGCCATCTGGTCTCCCCTACAGCCCCGCGGGGACCCGATGGCACCTCTGACCGCCACCACAGCCGCATGTAAAAGCCGCAAACCGCAGGTCTGAATTGACCTGCATTTTGCGGCGATCGCCGACATGGGGGGGTCACAGGACCCCCCTCGGCATTGAGCCAAGGTGCCTGCTCAATGATTTGAGCAGGCAACTTGTCCCGATCACCGCCGGGCGGCGGTGATTGGAAATACACATGACGTACCAGTACATCATGTGTCCTTAAGTACCAGGACAACATGCCGTACTGGTATGTCATGTGTCCTGAAGAGGTTAAGGACCCCCGCCGTACATGTACGGAGCTGGTGGACAACACTTAAGGTCCCGCGCTGTACATGCTCTTGCACCCACCTGATCAGCGGCACGGACCCGGCAGTCACTGATAGCCGGGCCCCTGCTGCATACACCAGCATTGGTGAAGAGACGGATCGAGGCGTATTAACTCCTGTATGCCATGGTCAAAGCTGATCGTGGCATGTAGAGGGTTTGTGGAGGGAACGGGTGACCTCCGCATCTCCATTGGGTCCCCACTCTGCAGTGATGGGGACCTAAAGGCAGAGAAGGCAGCCTGATGCCTTCCATAGGCATGGGGGCTTGTCTTCTAGGGAAGCTTGCAATATCCAGACCTTCGGCTGTCAGAATGTATTGTAATACATTGCAGAGGAGATCAGATCCCAAGAAGTTGAAGTCCCAGAGTGGAACAAGAATAAAAAGTAAAAAGTGTTTTTCACAATAAAAAAAAATAAAGTTTTAAGTGAAAAATAATAAAATAAATTCTTAAAATAAAACACATAAAGTTGTACAAAAAAAAAAAAAAGAAAACCAGACATATTGGGTATGGTCGCATCCGTAACGACCGTCTCTATGAAAATATCACATGATCCACCCCCTCACCTGAACGCCGTAGAAAAAATTTATTAAAAACTGCTAAAACAATCATTTTTTTTGTTATCTTACATCGCAAAAAGTGCAACACCAAGCAATCAAAAAGGTGCATACCCCCCAAAATGATACCAATAAAACTGACACCTCATCCACAAAAAAATTAGCCCCTATATAAGACATTTCCCTAAAATATAAAAAAAAACTATGGCTTTCAGAATATGGAGACACTAAAAAATCATTTTTTTTCAAAAATGCTTTATTATGTAACACTGAAACAAACAACCAAAAAAGTAGTCAGATTTAGTATTGTAGCATCCGTAACAACCTGCTCTATAAAAATAACACATGATCTAACCTGTCAGGGGAACTCTGTAAAAATCAAAAAATAAAAAGGGTGCCAAAACAGCTATTTTTTGTTACCTTACCTCACAAAAAATGTAATATAGAGCAACCAAAATCATATGTACCCTAAAATAGTACCAACAAAACTTCCACGTTATTCTATAGTTTCCAAAAGGGTGGTCGCTTTTTTGGATTTTCTACTCGAGGGGTGCATCAGGGGGTCTTCAAATGTGACATGGCAAAATTATCCCAGTGAAATCTGCCCTCCAAAAACCATATGGCGTTCCTTTCCTTCTGCGCCCTGCCGGGTACCCGTACAGCAGTTTACAACCGCATATAGGGTGTTTCTGTAAACTACAGAATCAGGGAAATAAATATTGAGTTTTGTTTGGCTGTTAACCCTTGCTTTGTTCTGAGATGTCACCTACCGTATTTTTCGCCCCATAAGACGCACTCCCCCCCCAAAATGGGGGAAAAATGCCCCTGCGTCTTATGGGGTGAATGCTGACATTTTTACATTGCAGACTGCGATGTATGAGCGAGCGGGGAGGGACTGGGAGGAGGAGCTGGGGGCCGGCATTTGCGGCGGGGCGGTGCAGTCACTCCGGCCCCGCCGCTTTTGTGCTGCACTATAAAAATATAAAATGTCTCATTCAATTAAAAGTGATTAAACATGCCCCCCCACTTTTAATATTGTCGTACATCCTAACAGCTTCTGTACAACGCAGGCAGGCAGGCCGGGCGGGCGGCAGCGTAACTCCCTGATGTCATGTGCCTTCGCCGCCTACTTTATGAATGAAGCAGGCGGCGCAAGCACGTGACGTCAGTGAGTGACGCGCCGGCCGCCTGGCCTGCCTGCCTGCGTTGTACAGAAGCTGTTAGGATGTACGGTAATATTAGGAGTGAGGGGGCATGTTTAATCACTTTTAATTGAATGAGACATTTTATATTTGTATACTGTAGTTCAGTATTTTTTACACAAAGCCATACACTATGGACACTATATGTGGCCCAGATTATTAAAGACACAGTCTGCAGATGATGTACAGTATATGTTACTAATCTGTCCCTTCCTCAGCACGGATGTCCCTGAGACTGATCAATTTAGCGCAGGTAAATATATTGCTGCTCTAAAACACACACACACAGTAGTCCTTAAAAGGACTTTTGGGTCTTGGAAAAGCTTTCTCAGAATAAAAACTGTGAAATTTGCTCCCTACTCTGTCTTTCCCTTCCTACGCTCTGCTCTCCCTGTCTACATTTGAGCCGAACATGCATCATCGGGTTGGCTACTGGCATTACAGTGAGGGCAGTACTTACCTGCACCTTTATTGGCTGCTTAAAACTCGCAAAAACGTAAGGGGAGGAGACTCGAGCATTGCGCTCGAGCACATGCGGTACTCGGTCGAGTACGCCATGTGCCGAGCATAGCGATGTTCGAGCCGAACAGATATTCGGCCGAGCATGCTGGCTCATTACTATTTGTTTAGTTTCCTAGGCCAGGCCTACAGTTTTTGAATACATCAAGATATGGGAGATGGATTTACAATTGTCATTCTCAAGCTGCTTCACTTTGACCTCCAGAGTTTCCACATATGTCAAATCGCAAGAGAATTGCGGTACTATAAAGGTACTCACCCTGATATTATACTCCAGAGACATTGCACAAAATGTTTCAGGAAGTTTGCCAGATGTGTTGGAGATGTGATAAATCTGTGGGTTTCTATATTTATATATGGTGGAAATGTCCTGTTATTCACCCTTTTTTGGATTGAGGTATGTGGGGTCCTCTTCTGGGTCTGTGATGCTACAGTTCACACCTCACCACAGTTATGCCTATTGAGTTTGATGGGCCAAATAAACTGCCCTGCCTCATCTAGAGCTTTAGTCACAAAGCTCTTGGCAGCAGCTACTAGCTACTATTCGCCTTGTACTGGAGGGGGGTGACAGCACCCTCAATATCTCAATGTCTCGAAAAGTGATAATATTTATAGGATGGAACAAGTTGTTGGATGGGATACCAAATTTACAAGGATTTAGAGCCCTAGGCGTGTATTTATACATTTCTCTACTTGATATGGTTTAGAGTACCTGGTTCTCGAGAGATGACCCACTGATCGTTGGTACTACTAATGTAAAAGATAAATGTTTCCTAATTGCCTTCTCTGCATTCCAGGATTAGTCGTCGCCCCCCCCCCCCCTTCCTTTCCTTACCATCCTCTTCTCTTCCCTTTTTTCCTTCTCTTATTCCTTGCCTACATTGGTGAATCTACATTGTTTGATTATATTCTCTTCTTGCTAATTATACTATATTTAAATGGCACTTGATTAACTTATCTTCTATTTTGAACTGTCTTGATGTACATTTGTTCCTTTATTAAAATATGTTTATAAAATAAAAGATTTCAGTTTGTTTTTCAATGGAATTATACAGATTATATGTCACAGTAAAGGTGGAAATAAATCTGAAATAATTTGTCTTGGTCTTATATTTTTATATTTTTACAAGACAAAAACCTGCCCTTTTTGACACGGGTATGTAGACCTTCTATATCCATTGTACAAGCCCCCAGCATACACAGAAAACAGTTATTAACGGTTGAAAGAAACCATAGTAAAACATATATAATAGCCAATAAATTGGTAGGTGATAGCTTGATAATAGCAATATATTAGGCAAGTTTTTTTGAAAGTGGAAAAAAGCAGTCAAAAGCTAGAAGCTAGATTCGTCCTTAGAACTGCATACATATCTACACAGTTTTGCCATAAAATGTAAACCATAGTTTTATTGTAACCTTCTATGTGATACTAAATACACCATTCATTGAAGTCTTTATATAGCATAGCTATAAAATTGTGTAAAATATTTCATCTTTCCTGTCCATTTTGAATGACTCATTGATTCATAATTTTCTGGATAGCCCTCTTGATCTCTTTGTTCCTCAGGCTGTAGATGATGGGGTTCATCACTGGTGTCACTACTATGTACAATAGAGATCTGTATTTGTTTATATTAGATGTGCTTTCATTAGATGGAGCCATGTAAACTGTGATTAGGGTTCCATAATATGCACACACTGTGGTCAGGTGAGAGCTACAAGTGGAGAACGCTTTTCTCCTACTATAAGTCGAAGACATTTTGATTATGGTGATGAAAATTGAAAAGTAGGTCATAATAATAAAAGCAAATGGGGAAAAGATCATGCAAATGGAGATAACAAAGTCTTGAAGCATCAAAATGGAAATGTCTGATGTGGCCAATTCTACTACGGGACCAAAGTCACAGAAGAAGTGGTCAACGTCATTCAAGCCACAGAAGTCAAATTGGATAATAACAATAATCTCACTGGATATCAACACACTGACTAAAAACCATGATCCAATAACGAGCTGGAGACAAAGATCTGGATTCATTATTGAAGAGTAACGTAATGGGTGGCAAATGGCCAAATATCGGTCAAATGACATGACAGCAATGAGGAAACATTGAACAAATCCAAATATACCAAAGGAATACAACTGCATAATACAGGCCCAAAAGGGCAAAATATCTCCCTCAAATAATATTATGTCCAACATCATGGGGACAACACTGGTGGTTAGTAGGATATCAGCTGTTGACAAGTGTTTCAGAAAGAAGAACATTGGGGTTTTGAGGTGGTCAAAAGTCATCACTAAAAGGATGATTAGAAGGTTTCCAACTAAGATAAATGTGTATGTCAGAAAAAACACTATGAATAGAAGAGTCTTGTAATTGTATAGACCTCGGAATCCAAGAAGATGTATCTGAGTGACCTGTGTCTGATTCTCCTCACACATAATTTATATAGCAATGAATATCAGGGTTTTATCTTCTCTAAACACAGAGAATCAAAGCAGATACATGTCTGAAAAGATTTATAATGTATTACATTAACAATATTAATAATAGGTACTATAATCTACTTACAGTTCCCCCCAGAGGAGGCTTACAAGTGGTCTGCATATTTTCATAAGCGGTGAAATTTTGTAGATGTGTTCGTGTTTTATAATGTCAGGGGAAAATTCCCAAAGGATCCTGACATGGTAATCACACTCAAGTGAATCAAGTAAACAGATGAGACCCATTGTTAAGTTTAATTTATAATTAAGATGCTCATTAGGAGAAGCTTGTTATGATTTAATGTATTGACAAATACGTGATTATTGTTACTAGTGTTCAGCGAATCAAAGTCAAACAAATTAATTTTGATCCAAATTTCCAGAAAAATTTGATTTGCCGTGAAGCCAAATTTCTTCAAGCTTTGTGGTAATAAATCAATTTTCCGAATCAATGGCATTAAAACCCAAAAAAATACATACTCACCTCATCAATTTGCGCATGAAGAGGCCATTGTGGCCATCATGATTGATGATACCACGCAAAATCTTCTTCCGCCTAGTGTGATGATGTCATCACATCACCACAAAAGATTTTTTGCGGTGTCTTCAATTAAGATGTCTGAGAAAGCCTCTACGCAATCAAATGAATAAGGTGAGAATTTAATTTTTATTTTATTTTTTAACCCTGATTCCCCCCGAAAGGCCTAAATGGTAGCCTAAGATAAACGCAATAAAAGCGGGTGAGGGGGGTGGGGGGATGGGGTGGGAAGGAGTTGGAGGTTGCGGCAATCCCCGTCATTGTGTCCACTACATAAAAATAAATTTGCTTCGTAACAAAGTAATTTGTCATAAAGCAAATTTCATTGTGAAATTTGTCGAAGTAGCAGAATTGAATTTTCAATAACTTTACTCATCTCTAATTGTTAAAATTATTATTAGTGTGACCATACACAGTGCAGCTGTGGGACCAGTGTGTGGTTATTTCTGGTCTGGTTGCACTTGCACTTGGAGTTCTACATCTCAACCTGCTATTATAAAAAAAATATCATGTACAGCGGTGGCCTGGCAATTAGTGGTAATCTGCATTTGGATCCTGTCCTCAGCTCTACACTGCGTGCAGAATTATTAGGCAAATGAGTATTTTGACCACATCATCCTCTTTATGCATGTTGTCTTACTCCAAGCTGTATAGGCTCGAAAGCCTACTACCAATTAAGCATATTAGGTGATGTGCATCTCTGTAATGAGAAGGGGTGTGGTCTAATGACATCAACACCCTATATCAGGTGTGCATAATTATTAGGCAACTTCCTTTCCTTTGGCAAAATGGGTCAAAAGAAGGACTTGACAGGCTCAGAAAAGTCAAAAATAGTGAGATATCTTGCAGAGGGATGCAGCACTCTTAAAATTGCAAAGCTTCTGAAGCGTGATCATCAAACAATCAAGCGTTTCATTCAAAATAGTCAACAGGGTCGCAAGAAGCGTGTGGAAAAACCAAGGCGCAAAATAACTGCCCATGAACTGAGAAAAGTCAAGCGTGCAGCTGCCAAGATGCCACTTGCCACCAGTTTGGCCATATTTCAGAGCTGCAACATCACTGGAGTGCCCAAAAGCACAAGGTGTGCAATACTCAGAGACATGGCCAAGGTAAGAAAGGCTGAAAGACGACCACCACTGAACAAGACACACAAGCTGAAACGTCAAGACTGGGCCAAGAAATATCTCAAGACTGATTTTTCTAAGGTTTTATGGACTGATGAAATGAGAGTGAGTCTTGATGGGCCAGATGGATGGGCCCGTGGCTGGATTGGTAAAGGGCAGAGAGCTCCAGTCCGACTCAGACGCCAGCAAGGTGGAGGTGGAGTACTGGTTTGGGCTGGTATCATCAAAGATGAGCTTGTGGGGGCTTTTCGGGTTGAGGATGGAGTCAAGCTCAACTCCCAGTCCTACTGCCAGTTTCTGGAAGACACCTTCTTCAAGCAGTGGTACAGGAAGAAGTCTGCATCCTTCAAGAAAAACATGATTTTCACGCAGGACAATGCTCCATCACACGCGTCCAAGTACTCCACAGCGTGGCTGGCAAGAAAGGGTATAAAAGAAGAAAATCTAATGACATGGCCTCCTTTTTCACCTGATCTGAACCCCATTGAGAACCTGTGGTCCATCATCAAATGTGAGATTTACAAGGAGGGAAAACAGTACACCTCTCTGAACAGTGTCTGGGAGGCTGTGGTTGCTGCTGCACGCAATGTTGATGGTGAACAGATCAAAACACTGACAGAATCCATGGATGGCAGGCTTTTGAGTGTCCTTGCAAAGAAAGGTGGCTATATTGGTCACTGATTTGTTTTTGTTTTGTTTTTGAATGTCAGAAATGTATATTTGTGAATGTTGAGATGTTTTATTGGTTTCACTGGTAAAAATAAATAATTGAAATGGGTATATATTTGTTTTTTGTTACGTTGCCTAATAATTATGCACAGTAATAGTCACCTGCACACACAGATATCCCCCTAAAATAGCTAAAAGTAAAAACAAACTAAAAACTACTTCCAGAAATATTCAGCTTTGATATTAATGAGTTTTTTGGGTTCATTGAGAACATGGTTGTTGTTCAATAATAAAATTAATCCTCAAAAATACAACTTGCCGAATAATTCTGCACTCCTGTATAGGCTCAAACTAGATGACAGAATCCCTTTAAGCTTTGTTCATGTACAATTCTTTTGGAAAAATACCTCAATTCTGCCTCCAATTGTTTTCGTTGGGCAGTGACAGATGATTCTTTTTTCAAAGCTCTATAAAAAGAATCATCCTGACAGAAAAGAAACCTCGCTGAGATTACAGTAAGAGGCCACACTTCGATCAGTCACATTGAATGAAGCTAATCAGCATGCAGATCTGCAGAAGAAACTCAAGGCTCAAAATTGACTTCCTGACACAGGTTCCACAGGCAAAATGCTAATCAAATTTTTCCAAGGAGTATTTTGTATGTGTGAACTTGTAAGGCCTCTTTCACACGACAGTATGTCTTTTTCAGTGTTTTGCGGTCAGTTTTAAACAGATCCGTTGTTCCGTTTTTTGTTTCCGTTGTGTTTCCGTTTCCGTTCCGTTTGTCCGTTCCATTTTTCCGTATGGCAAATACAGTATACAGTAATTTCATAGAAAAAATTGGGCTGGGCATAACATTTTCAATAGATGCATCTGCAAAAAACGGAACGGATACGGAAGACATACGGATGCACTTCCGTATGCATTCCGTTTTTTTGCGGACCCATAGACTTTAATGGAGCAACGGAACGTGATTTGCGGCCAAATATAGGACATGTTCTATATTTAAACGGAACGGAAAAACGGAAAAACGGAAACGGAATGCATACGGAACACATTCCTTTTTTTTGCAGAACCATTGAAATCAATGGTTCCGTATACGGACCGTATACGGACCGCAAAAAACGGCCCGCAAAACGGAAAAAAAAAACGGCCGTGTGAAAGAGGCCTAAGCCGTATACCGGGGTGGGCTCCCCAGGATACAGCGAAGTCACAGATGAGAAAAGCGACACAAACTCCAGCTTTTAGTAACCAATAAAACTTTACTAAACATTGACAACCAACATAACGATGTAGGAATACACAAAGTAATATTTCCCTACCCTTGAGTCCTGTCCTAGTCCAGCTAGCCAATAGTGATGAGCGGGAGGTGCCATATAATCGATTTCGCAATATTTAGCGAATATTCGATTGAATATTTGTCTTATATTCGTCGAAATCGAATATTCGTCATTATGGTATTTATCGCGAATAATATGCGATTTAATTAATCGCGTATTGCGATTTTGTGTATTTTATGAATATTCGCCATATATTCTTGTTTTAGAATATGACGAATATTCTAAAAAAACGAAGTTATAGCAATATAGCGAATATTCGTAAAATACACATATAGACTGCAATTACACTAATGTAGTGCTATAATCTTTTTTTTTTGTCTAATTTTTTTTGTCTCTTTCTGAATCAGAAAGAGACAAAAAAAAATTGACAAAAAAAAAGATTATAGCACTACATTAGTGAAATTTCAGCCTATATGTGTAATTTACGAATATTCGCTATGTTGCTAAATATTCGTCTTACAATTTGACGAATATTCTAAAAAACAAATATATAGCACTATTAGTGTTGAGCGCGAAT
Organism: Bufo bufo; assembly: GCF_905171765.1. Lineage (NCBI taxonomy): Eukaryota > Metazoa > Chordata > Amphibia > Anura > Bufonidae > Bufo > Bufo bufo. The sequence continues at coordinate 824,802,021 of NC_053389.1, forward strand.
ATTCGAATATCAAATTTTTTCGCGAATATCGGGACTTCGCTAATTCGCGAATATTTCGAATATAGTGATATAAATTCGATATTTCGAATATTCGTTTTTTTTTTTTTTAATTGGCATATTTTTTTCTTTCCCACTTCCCTAAAGTTGTTCTTACCTGTCCTTAGGATTCCTGGCTTCCTGGCTGCTCCAGTCAGTGCCCGTTGCCGCTTCTGCCGACTTCCGTGCTCATGGAGCGTCCCCATCACCATGGGAACGTCTCCATATACTAGAATGTACTGTCGGATTTGAGAATTACGTTAAAATCGCAATTCGATTATTTCAAGTTATAATAATCGAATTTCGATTTTAACTTAGCACTGCTATATTCCATATTCGTTAATTCTAGCCTAATATGGAATATAGCAGTGCTAAGTTAAAATCGAAATTCGATTATTATAACTTGAGTTAATCAAATTGCGATTTCAACTTGGACCTGATTTACTATGGTTGGCTTGGTAGAATTAGCGAATATGACGAATGTATTCGTCATATTCCTCAAAACGAATATTACGAATGTATTCGTCATATTCCACAAAACGAAGATAACGAAGTATTCTGCATCTTCGTTTTAGCTACCTATTCGTCAACTTCGCTAATTCTAGCAATCATATAGGAAAGTTTACTATAGAGACAGCTAAGTTTAATTCGCTATGCGATTATATGACTGCTTTTTTAATAAAAATAAATAGAATAATTATAATACCTGATAATTATTATAATTATTCTATTTATTAAAAAAAAGCAAAGTAATATAATCGCATAGCGAATTAAACTTAGCTGTCTCTATAGTAAACTTTCCTATATGATTGCTAGAATTAGCGAAGTTGATGAATAGGTAGCTAAAACGAAGATGCAGAATACTTCGTTATCTTCGTTTTGTGGAATATGTCGAATACATTCGTCATATTCGCTAATTCTGCCAAGCCAACCATAGTAAATCAGGTCCAAGTTGAAATCGCAATTCGATTAATTCAAGTTATAATAATCGAATTTCGATTTTAACTTAGCACTGCTATATTCCATATTAGGCTAGAATTAAATATAGCAGTGCTAAGTTAAAATCAAAATTTGATTATTATAACTTGAAATAATCGCATTGCTATTTCAATAGGAGAGTAGCCTTTAAGTTAAAATCGCAATACGCGATTATTTAAATCGCATATTAATCGCGATAACAAGAAAAATGACGAATATTCGATTTCGACGAATATAAAACGAATATTCTATCGAATATTCGCGAATTTCGTCGAAATCGAATATGGCACCTGCCGCTCATCACTAAGCACTATATCACATATATTCGTTTTTTAGAATATAAATTTTTTCCCCCCAATTAGTACAGTTATTGCCGTTCTGCATACTCCTCCCCGACAAGCGTCCCCGTCAGCATGGGAATGCCTGGTGGTTAGAATATACCATCGGATCTGAGTTTTCACGATCTAACTCAGATCCGATGGTATATTCTAACCACCAGGCGATCACATGGTGATGGGGACGCTTGAAGTTAGAATATACCGCCAGGGCACTGTGATCCGCGCAATTAAACCCTCAGGTGCGGGTAATTGCGCTGATCACAACGCCCTGTGCGCCCTCCCCAGTATTAAAATAATTGGTGGCAAGTGCGCCCTGCCTCCCCAGTATTAAAATAATTGGTGGCCAGTGCGCCCTAACCCCCCTCCCCAGTATTAAAGTAATTGGTGGTCAGTGCACCCTAACCCCCCCTCCCCCCCAGTATTAAAATCATTGGTGGCAGTGGCCACAGGGTCCCCCTCCCCCCCTGGCAGTGGCCACAGGGTCCCCCTTCCCTCTGTCATTGGTGGCAGCCGGCAGTTCCGATCGAGTCCCAGCATAATGGCCGGTCTTTGAAGGCTTACCATGGCAGCCAGGACGCTACTGAAGTCCTGGCTGCCATGGTTAGTTAATCACTCAGCAGCATTTACTTACCTGCGGGGCTCTCCTCCTTCTGAGAACTCACAGGTGTATACGGCGCATTGCTGAAGGCATATGCAGCGCATAGACCTGTGAGTTCTCAGAAGGAGGAGAGCCCCGCAGGTGAGTAAATGCTGCTGAGTGAAACTGCCTGCTGTCACCAATGATGGAGGGGGGGGGGGCGAAGAGGGACCCTGTGGCCACTGCCACCAATGATTTTAATACTGAGTGGAGGGGGGATTAGGGCGCACTGGCCACCAATTATTTTAATACTGGGGAGGGGGGGCGCACTGGCCACCAATTATTTTAATACTGGGGAGGTGGGGTGGAGGGCGCACAGGGCGCTGTGATCCGCGCAATTAACTGCACCTGAGGGGTTAATTGCGCGGATCACAGCGCTCTGGTGGTATATTCTAACTTCAAGCATCCCCATCACCATGGGAATGCCTGGTGGTTAGAATATACCATCGGATCTGAGTTAGATCGTGAAAACTCAGATCCGATGGTATATTCTAACCACCAGGCGTTCCCATGGTGACAGGCCGTGATCAAGGTCCCGGGTGGACCGAAACGTTGGCCCTGAATTCAAGTGACGAATTATTGTAAAAGTTGGTGGTGGCTAATATTAAAATAGAAATATCGTGTAAACTACGTGTGTGTGCCGTGGAATATTCTTTCCCCATGGTGACAGGGACGCTTGTCGGGGAGGAGTATGCCGAAGGGCAATAACTGTACTAATTGGGGAAAAATAAAAAGAATATTCTATAAAACGAATATATGTGCTATAGTGCTATATATTCGTTTTTTAGAATATTCGTCAATGACGAATATTCTAAAAAACAAATATATTCGATATAGTGCTATATATTAGTTTTTTAGAATATTCGTCATTTTTTACCATCTAAACTCTTGATTCCTCCCTGCTTCTTGCTTGTGGGCCAATGAGTCATTGGCCCGCAAGCATTTTAAGCAGGAAGGAATCATGTGTTCAGATGGAGAAAATGACGAATATTCGATATAACGAATATATAGCACTATATTCGCAATATTTGAGAATTATCAAAGTTGTGATATTCGCAATTAATATTCGCTATGCACGGTGGCGTGCACAGCAGAGCCTGAAAAGTCAATAATGTGCCGTGGAATAGAACAACCCTGACCAATGGTGTACACAGCAGAGCCTGAAAAGTCGATACTGTGCCTCAAACAATCCCTGGCAGCCTGCCGAATACAGATCCTACCTATCTAACTAATGGCAGGTACAAGCTCAGTCTCAGATTCTTAACCACTTAGGACCACAGGTTTATACCCCCCTAGTGACCAGGCCCTTTTTTACAAATCGGCACTTCACAAATTTAACGGTTTATTGCTCGGTCATGCAATTGGCACCCAAATTTATTTTACCTCCTTTTCTTCTCACAAATACAGCTTTCTTTTGGTGGTATTTGATTGCTGCTGACATTTTTCGTTTTTCTGATATTAATCAAAATAGACCGCAATTTTCTCAAAAAAAGTGTATTTTTATCTTTTTCTGGTAAAATTGTTCAAATATAATTACATTTCTATACAAGTTTGTGTCAGAATTTATTGTGCTACATGTCTTTGATAAAAAAAATCCAATAAGTGTATATTTATTGGTTTGCGCAAAAGTTATAGCGTTTACAAACTATGGTACAAAAATGTGAATTTCCGCATTTTGAAGCAGCTCTGACTTTCTGAGCACCTGTCATGTTTCTTGAGGTGCTAGAATGCCAGGATAGTATAAATACCCCCCAAATGACCCCATTTTAGAAAGAAGGCACCCCAAAGTATTCACGGAGGGGCATGGTGAGTTCATGTATGATTTAATTTTTTTTCACAAGTTAGCGGAAAATGACACTTTCTGAAGAAAAAATTATAATAATAAAAAAATAAAATCTCCCACGGACTCACAATGCCCCTCAGTAAATACCTTGGGGTGTCTACTTTCCGAAATGGGGTCATTTGTGGGGTGTGTTTACTGTTCATTTTGGGCGGGGCTAAATTGTAAGCAACCCTGTAAAGCCTAAAGGTACTCGTTGGACTTTCGGCCCCTTTACGCACCTAGGCTGCAAAAAAGTGTCACACATGTGGTATCGCCCTACTCAGAAGAAGTAGGTCAATGTGTTTTGGGCTGTATTTTTACATATACCCATGCTGGGTGAGAGAAATATCTCTGTAAATTGACAACTTTGTATAAAAAAAATTCAAAGTTGTCATTTACAGAGATATTTCTCAAACACAGTATGGGTATATGTAAAAATACACCCCAAAACACATTGCCCTACTTCTTCTGAGTACGGTGATACCACATGTGTGACACTTTTTTGCACCCTAGGTGTGCAAAGGGGCGCAAATTCCAATGAGTACCTTTAGGATTTCACAGGGCATTTTTACGCATTTGGATTCCAAACTACTTCTCATGCTTTAGGGCCCCTAAAATGCCAGGGCAGTATAAATACCCCACAAGTGACCCCATTTTGGAAAGAAGACACCCCAAGGTATTCTGTGAGGGGCATGGTGAGTTCATAGAAGTTTTTTTATTTTGGCACAAGCTAGCGGAAAATTATATATATATTTTTTTTCTTACAAAGTCTCATATTCCACTAACTTGTGACAAAAAATACAATTTTACATGAACTCGCCATGCCCCTCACGGAATACCTTGGGGTGTCTTCTTTCCAAAATCGGTTCACTTGTGGGGTATTTATACTGCCCTGGCATTTTAGGGGCCCTAAAGCGTGAGAAGTAGTCTGGAATCCAAATGTCTAAAAATGCCCTCCTAAAAGGTACTCATTGGAATTTGGGCCCCTTTGCGCATCTTGGCTGCAAAAAAGTGTCACACATGTGGTATCGCCGTACTCAGGAGAAGTAGGGCAATGTGTTTTGGGGTGTATTTTTACATATACCCATACTGTGTGTGAGAAATATCTCTGTAAATTGACAGCATGGGTATATGTAAAAATACACCCCAAAACACATTTCCCTACTTCTTCTGAGTACGGTGATACCACATGTGTGACACTTTTTTGCAGCCAAGATGCGCAAAGGAGCCCAAATTCCAATGATTACCTTTAGGATTTCACAGGGCATTTTTACGCAATTGGATTCCGTGAGGGGTATGGTGAGTTCATGTAAGATTTTATTTTTTGTCACAAGTTAGTGGAATATGAGACTTTATAGGAAAAAAATAAAATAAAAAATTCCGCTAACTTGTGCCAAAAAATATATATCTTCTATGAACTCGCCATGCCCCTCAAAAGTGATCTTTATAGCGCCGCAGCGATTTTACAGTGTTTTTGCAGTGATCAGAAAAAAATAAAATTCTGTCACTGCGGTGGGGCGGACTGAACGCAAGTGTGCGCACAAGATCAGGCCTGATCGGGAGAACACTGCGTTTTTTGTAGAGCCTATAAAACATGTCCTATTCTCGTCCGCAATTGCGGACAAGAAAAGGCATTTTCTATATAGTTCTGGCAATGTGCGGATCCTCAAAATACGGAAAGCACATTGCCGGTGTTCGTGTTTTGCGGATCCGCAAAACACGTACGGACGTCTGAATGGAGCCTTACAGGGGGGTGATCAATGACAGGGGGGTGATCAGGGATTCTATATGTGGTGATCAGGGGTTAATAAGTGACAGGGGGGGGTGTAGTGTAGTGTGGTGATTGGTGCTACTTACAGAGCTGCCTGTGTCCTCTGGTGGTCGATCCAAGCAAAAGGGACCACCAGAGGACCAGGTAGCAGGTATATCAGACGCTGTTAACAAAACAGCATCTAATATATAGTGATGTCCCAAACTATTCGCCGGCGAACAGTTCACTGCGAACATGGCTTGTTCGCGTTCGCCACGGCGGGCGAACATATGCGATGTTCGGTCCGCCCCCTATACATCATCATTGAGCAAACTTTGACCCTGTACCTCACAGTCAGCAGACACATTCCAGCCAATCAGCAGCAGACCCTCCCTCCCAGACCCTCCCACCTCCTGGACAGCATCCATTTTAGATTCATTCGGAAGCAGCATTCTCAGTGAGAGGAGGGACAGTGCTGCTGCTGATTTAAAAGGTAAAGCGTTAGCTAGGGCAGTGTTCTGTGTCCACAGACTCATCTGCTGTAAGGACAGCGTCCTGACAGCACCCCAAAAAGCCCTTTATAGGGCTGGTACATCAGTCTGCTTTTTTTTCTTTTTTTTTTAATATATATATTGCAGTTGCCTGCCCGTGTGCGAGAGGCTGCAGGCCCACAAACTGTACTGTGTGCACACCACTCATATCGGGTGGCACAGTACCGTGCAGATAAAAAAAAGTCAATTTATAATTTTTTTTTAAATATAATCGCAGTTGCCAGACAGTGAGAGGCTGCAGGCTCACAGACTGAACTGTGTGCACACCATTCATACAGGGTGTCACAATACCTTGCAGATAAAACTAAAGTCAATTTATTTTTTCTCTGTAATAAATATAATCGCAGTTGCAAGCCAGTGAGTGTCTGGCCCACAAAATTGCTAAATTGCTCTATATTCGTTTTTTTTTTCGAATATTCGCTATATTGCTATATATTCTTGTTTTAGAATATTACGAATATTCGAAAAAACAAAGTCAGAGCAATATAGCGAATATTCGAAAAAAAAACGAATATAGAGCAATTTAGCTAATATAGTGCTATAATCTTCTTTGTCTAATAGTTGTAAGTTGAAAAATTTGCATTATGAAAATTCGCAAACAACACGACTCCTAAAGTCAAATATACTGCAGCCTTCTCATTGGCCCACAAGCTAGAAGCAGGAAGGGATCATGTGTACTGATTAAAAAAAAAAATTGAATATTCGAAATTTTGAATATATATCACTATATTCGAAATATTCGCAAATTTTCAAAGTACCTATATTCGCGATAAAAATTCGAAATTCGAATATTCGTGATCAACACTAGTCCCAGGAAACGAGAATCTTTGCCAGGAGAACCCAAGGCTGCATTCCAGGAGTTGGTTTACCCCCAGGGATCCGATAGGCCCTCTCCACTAAGAATAAAGACAAGAAGTGTTCCTTTGCAAAATTTTCAAGCATCAGAGACTGTATCATTCCAACAGGATTTTTTTCCTCTGCACCCTCATGAAGTCCCAGGATTCTCACATTGTATCGTCTCAACCTGTCTTTCAGATCCACAACTTTTTTTGTAGATTATTATATTCCATTCTTAACACGGCAATTTCAGATTTTAATATTTTCCCATTATATTCCAGGGAGCCAACGGTCTTTTCTATGATGGTGACTCTGTCTCGTATCTTTATTACATCGTCTCTAATTAAAGACACATGGCTAAAATCTCCTCTAATGAAGAGAGCTACCCCATAGGAGTGTCCATTTTATCTGCCCTCTTCCCATCTCCATTCTGGAAATAATCATTCACTGCCTCCTCCGATCTTGATCCAGCAATGTTTTTTTTTTTTTTGCGTTAGATTTTGCTTCTCTTTTTGTCCAGTTCTTGTATTTATATTTGGTGATTTAAAACACTGGTCAATTTTTACAGCCTACTGTTTTAGGACCCATCTATTAATCACCTATTTTGCCTAGGACCCATGTTTTGTTTTTTCTTTTGTTTTTTTTCTTTCTGTTTTTTATCTCTTCTTCCTCCCCTCCTTTTTTTCTCTTTTTTTGCTTCCTTTTCTCTTTTTCCTCTTCTTTCCTTTTTTTCACTCTTTCCTTTCCTTTTTATCTTTTTTTCCCTTTCATTGTTTTTCTTTTTTTTAAGGGTAGAAAGTTTATTTCTTTTTTCCTCCTCCTTGTTTTTTCTTTCCTCTTTTCTTCTCTTGTTTTTCTTTCTTTCCTCTCCAAAACTCATCTCTCTTTTTCCCCACCTCTCCCTCCCTCCCAGTTCTTATATCAATGTCTCAAAATAATCTCAAAAAAATACCAGGGGAAGAAAAGGGAGGGGACAAAGGGAAAAAAAGAAAAAGATTGCAGAAGTCCCAAGGAAGCAGAAGGGGCTTAAGGTCTATGCAAACTTCCTTTCAAGACTGAGTCAAGTTCCCCAAACAGCCACACTCAACTCAGGGCTGCCGCCCAACGGAGGGACCCGAACCTCCGTGTCCAGGACACATGTCAGAGCACGGGTTGCTGCAGGTGCAGGAGCACTAGGAGAGAAGGCGGAACACAAACAGCGGATGAGAGCGGAGTAAGGACAAGAGAAGCAGGCAGCAGTAGGTGGAACTCGCTCCCTCTCACATCATGAGCCCACTGGCAAGAGTCTCAATGTCCAGGCATGTAGCAGTAGGCAAGGGAGCACTGTCTGAGCGGCATCAGATTCACAGAGGCAGATCGGGAAGAGGAGGAGGGCACGACGTCACGTCCTCACGTTATCACGTTAACTCCCATGTAGGAGAGAGGGTCCCAGATTTGTTTCATTAATAGTGGTGGCAGTAGGGGTTTAGAAGCAAGGAGTGGTAGTTGAGGTGGTTTCAGCTACAGGCAGCAGCATGAAGGAGGCAGCAGAAGCAGCCTTATGGAAGATGATGGCTGGCAGGCAGCAGAAAAAAAAGCTTTGGGTTCGGTTGCCGGATAAAATTTGGAAAAGTTACAAATCCAACATATTATGGCAGAATGGAAGACATAAAGTCAATTCTCTCAGCATCTCCAGGAAAAAAAAAAGTTAATAACAGTGTAAATAAATAGAGATGTCCCGAACTATTCACCGGCGAACAGTTCCCGGCGAACATAGCTTGTTCGCGTTCGCCGCGGCGGGCGAACATATGCGATGTTCGGTCCGCCCCCTATACATCATCATTGAGCAAACTTTGACCCTGTACCTCACAGTCAGCAGACACATTCCAGCCAATCAGCATACCCTCCCTCCCAGACCCTCCCACCTCCTATCAAAAAGCAAGGACAGCATCCATCTTAGATTCATTCTGAGGCTGCAGTGTCACAAATTTGACTAAGTTGTAATCGCAATGCGATTAATACAGGTTATATTAATCGCATTGCAAATTCAACTTAGAGCTGGGTTCCTAATGGTTGTATTGCTAGAATATAACGAAGATTGAGAATATAGTGCTATATTCATTATATTCGTCAATTCTAGCAATACAACCATTAAGACTCAGATCTAAGTTGTAATCGCAATGCGATTAATGCAGGTTATATTAATTGCATTGCGAATTCAACTTACCACACTCTGCGTCAACTACGTAATTTTCCATGGGAGTTTTGCCATGGATCCCCCTCCGCATGCCACAGTCCAGGTGTTAGTCCCCTTGAAACAACTTTTCTATCACTATTGAAATGGAAAGAGTCCCTGTGGGTTTTAAAATTCGCCTGTCTATTGAAGTCTATGGCGGTGGTGATAAAGTCTTGCAGAATAAAAATGGAAATGACTGATGTGGCAAATTCTAATATGGGACCAAAGTCACAGAAGAAGTGGTCAATGTAATTCAAGCCACAGAAGTTAAATATCAACACTTTAAGGTTAGATTCACAGGTGGAGCATGCGTGCGGGCGCAAGTAGCTGACGCACGCACCTCCCTCCCGGATGTTTAGCTCCTAGCCCATGTGAAACGCCGCTCCAGCCACCGCTCTGCCGATGCCCTGTCTGGATCCGCTGCTGCCGCTGCTACTTGGCTGCCCTGGCTATCGGTGGGACGCCGACCAGCTGAACTCCAGCCGAACCTTTGTCCTGGACGGAGAGCGGGACCGGAGTACAGACTGTAAGTGAACCCAATACATGTGATAGCAGGAGAATCATTGTGCCGGATTGAACACTGCTTTCTTGCCCCCCCCCCCTTTTTTTTGGACGAGAACGGGAAACGGGTGAGATCTGTGGTACCTAGTGCCGGATCGGAATCGGGCTCTTAGACAGTCCCCTGCACTGAGGTGAGGCAAGTTGATCTTAGGGGTGATAATTGAGGGGAATTGAGGCCGCCATTAAAACAGTTCTAAAAGTTCTTGTGTGGGAACCGGTTGGCGTCCTCCCCTCCCCCTTATGCAGACACCTGTCCAAGCGTAGGGGCTTGTAGAGGGGTCAAAATGACTGTTGTGTCGGCTCAAAAGAGTGAATATGGGAGGGTTTTTTCCACTATCCCAAGACAGTGGGCATTAATAAGGCAAAGAACTGAGCGCGGCAGGAAAAGGGGCTCTGGCCCCTAGACATCATAAGGCATTAGCTGGTCTTCTTTAATTGGAGCCGGATGATAGGTAGCAGGGCAGCCTACTTTAACACCATTTTTCTCCCCCCCCCCGTATAACCGCCTGGGGCCCTTGAGATACTGGATGAATGCAAGAACTCCTCCGCTTTTTTTCCGATAGCGTATAAAGCGAACCCTAACTAATAGGGTTATGGAGGCCTGAACGGAAGACTACAGCGGCACGTTGGGAGCCAAATGGTATGCGGTAAACCAGCACAGCAGTACAGGTATGCTATCGACTCATATGAGTCAAGGTTGGGTCTGACTGAAGAACAAGTACTTAATGCATCACTAACTTGACTAACTGTTTGCCTGCTAAAACACTATACAAGCCTGCTATCTCCCACAAGTTATGAGAATGTTGAAAAGTGCAATGGTGATAACTATACTAACTGATTAACTCAACTAACTGCTTTGTCCATCTTGTAATCGAAAATGCCCTACCATTGTAGTGTCTTCTGGGAGCTTAACCCTTCAATTGTGTTAGTACCTTAAACGATGACTGCCTAACTGGACTAACTGAACTGCCTGGATCATTAACTCAACGGTGCTAACCATACTAACTGGGAGATAATTGAGACTGTTCAATTGTGGTAATTATACTTACCGGGCCTTCACTTAACGGGTGGTGGTGGTAATCGCGCCAAATAAATGAAAAGGACTGGGAGTGGGGCGGATATAGAGACATATATGTACGTATAAACATTACCTCCCGTGGCTGTGTTGTAGTCTGCTTGACACCCTTTGTGGATGGCTGCCCAATAACTGAAAAGAGCATCGCTCTTTATTAACCTAGTTTTACACCTTTTAATGTATAGTTATAGGTGTTTGTGGGCGGCTTGTCACAAATTGGGTTGATAAGGAATACAATTCACAGAGTTAAAGGGACGCGGGCTTGAAGAATACTGATTTAATGTTACAAGCTAATTATCCTTAATGTGAGTTAGGAGTCTTGCCTCTTGATTGTTGTTTTGTCAAGGGGTCTTAGCAGGGAAAAGGGAAAGAGGGCAACCGGAGTTGAATATATAAATTTCCCCAATGTTTAAAAAAGCAGAAAGGTCTAAACAATTTTTTGACTAGTATGCGAGGACAGAAGAAAAAGGAGGATATACCTCAAGATCAGGAGGGGGAATCCTTTGGCTCGGCGGAGAACAGTATATTGAAAATATCTGCTGAGGATTCCCAGAGTAGAGAGAGAGGTAGCAAACAGCTAAAAGAAGTAGAGGAAAATGACCCCAACAAAGGGGAGCAGGTGCCTAGCCTGCAAGATATATTCAGAGAAATAAAGAATTGTAGCTTGGCAATAAAAGACCTCTCTCTCCAGACTGGAAATATCAAGAAGGCGGTTGGCCTTCTTAGAGCAGATTTATAAAAATACAAAGATAGGCTGACAGAAACAGAGAAAAGAATATCAGAGTCGGAAGACCTTCTACAGATAACGGTCAAGGAATAAAATACACTAAAAGATGAGAATAGAGAATTAAAAAATAAATTATTAGAATAAGAAAACAAGTCCAGAAGGGCCAATTTGAGATGCTTATGGATTCTGGAGGGGGTGGAAGGACGAGACCTGTGTGGTTTTATACAAAACTGGCTGATGGAACAACTGGGCCAGGATATTTCAGAACATAAAAACTGCGTCGAACGAGCCTATAGGGTGCCGGCAAAGCCAGCCCTCCCTGGAACAAGACCAAGACAAATAATAATACATTTACTATCAGTCAGGGATAAGGAGGAGGGAAGTAGGTCTAGGGGGAAGGGAGGGTTGGAGTATTCCGGTGCAGCAGTAATGCTTTTTCCTGATTATGCAAGGGATACGGTAAAGGAGAGAAGCCAGTTTATTGATGTAAAATATATGCTGTGTCTGAAGAATGTGAAATATTCAATGATGTTCCCTGCTAAATTACGAATTGAATAGGAGAATAGAACCAGTTTTTTTTTTTATTCAGCAGAAGTGGCGGAGGAGTGGATTAAATGAAAAATTGAACTGTAATTGGCAGGGGTCGGGTAGGGAGGGAGTAATGCTAGGTAAGAGAGCCATGGCTAGATGCTATCCTGGGTCATAGGACGGGACGGAGGGGTTTGTAACTTGTATAGCTATTTTGTTGTTCTGCTTGCTCTCGTTGAGTTGGGGCTTTTTTTCTCTTCCTCTCTCCCCCTCTGCCTTCTCTCTCTCCTTTCCCTCGGGGATCCTCTTATTATACTCCAGAAATGGCTAGATAAATAAATAAGCTTTTATGAGAATTATCTCTTGGAACATCAGGTGTTTGAGTAGGGGTGTAAAGAGAGTGGCGGTTTTTGACGCAATACACAGATCCCTACCTGCTATAGTTTGTCTACAAGAGACACATTTGACAGGTGAGACGATAAATGGGTTGGCTAGGCAGTGGATACAACAGTCCTTTCACCCAGTTTATTCATCATACGCTAGAGGGGTGAGTGTATTAATACACCGCAATATAGATATTATAATAGGGAAAATAGCGATAGATGAGGAAGGTCGATATGTTCTGATTGATTGCTTACTGGAAGGAAGATCATGGATAATAGCAAACGTCTATATACCGCGACCCTTTAAAATAGATGTCTTACAAAAAATCCACGATTTTGTGCTTAAGGTAGGGGATAAACCCTTTTAGTAATGGGTGATTTTAATACTGTTATGGATAGTAAAATAGATAGATGTAGAGCAGGTAATGCTCAAAATTTTTGCACTGAAAATGAGTTGGATTGATATTTGGAGGGTAATGCACCCTAAAATTAAAAAAACATTCATGCTTCTCAAAGACCCATAGGAGCCTATCATGGATTGATTTAGTGTTCACTAATAATAAAGGCTCGTTTGATATTGAACAGGTTAAATACGGACAGCGTGGGATTTCAGATCATAATCGAATTATTATAAGCCTAAACACGATAAAAAAAAAAAAAACAAGAGGGGTGCACATAAATATAGGTTGGATAAATATACTGGGGATACACAATAGGATTTCAAAAGAAATAACTGAGTTTTTTTACATGAATGAAGGGTCAGCGGCAAATAATATAGTATGGGAGGCCGCAAAGGCTTATATTAGAGGGATATTTATAAAATATACAGCAATATATAAAAAAGGGACAAGGAAAAAAATAATGGATTTGGAACAAGAGGCGGAAAAATATAAAAAAAAAGTATATTAAAATTCCTATAGGCAAAAATTATGGAGCGTGGATAGAGAAAGTGTTCAAACTGGAAGATGAACGGTTTTTAATGGCGGAACAACAAAAAGAAAATTATGTGAGAGATAATTATATTTACGCTCATATTCCAGGCAAAAAGTTAGCGGCCTTGGTAGTGAACCAGAAAAATAAAACAATTATATCCATTGCTCAGGACATAAAATTATTGATAAAGCGGCCAAAATAGAACTCCTCAAAGAATATTTTGAAGACATATATAGCAGTAAGATAAATAAGAATCTAGCCCAAATACAACAGTTTCTGGAGGATATTGCTATCTCTAGGTTAACAACAGATCAATGTGAAACCCTGGAAGCCCCCTTAAATGTTTCAGAAGTGGATAAAGTATTATCCAGGATCACAAAGAATAAGGCCCCAGGATTAGACGGAATTCCGTTCGAAGTCTATGTCCAATATAAAGAAATATTAATCCCGAAATTATTGATAATGTGGGATGATTCGAGGAAGGCAGGAGAAGCCCTAATTACACTGATTTTAAAACCGGAAAGAAATTCAACTCTTCCGGACTCATATTGTCCCATCTCGTTAATCAATACTGACAACAAAATACTGGCTAGGATTCTGGCAGCTAGACTTAAAAGTGTGGTCTCGGGGCTTGTTCATGAGGATCAAACGGGAATTTATGGCAGGCAAAACCACAACTGACAATATTATGCGCTATTTTTTAAACACCCAGCTTGAACCCACAAATTGTGGCGAACAATTGATTGTTACCATAGACGCCTCAAAAGCGTTTGATACTATAGAATGTCCCTTCCTGATTGCAACATTGAAGAAGATGGGAATTGGTGACAATTTTATATCATGGGTAAGATTGCTATACACTGAAATCTCAGCAAAAGTAATATTAAATGGGGAATATTCTGACAACATAAATATCCGCAGGGGGGTTAGACAGGGATGTCCCCTCTCCCCTCTGCTTTTTGCTTTAGCTATAGAACCATTAGCTGATATGATTAGGTAAGATGAAGAAATTGTGGGTTTTAGGTTTGGTGGGCACGAGGAAAAAATTGCTCTATATGCAGACGATATTATGCTGTTCGTAGGATCACATAGATCACTCGTGAAGATTTTCCAGGTATTTGATCAATATGGCAAATATGCTGGGCTCAAGATAAACTGGTCTAAATCGGCCTGCATCCCGATTGATCCTCTGAACAATTTTACACCAGTAGCACTGGAAATTAAGAAGATCAATGAACCTGTCAAATATCTGGGTATTCAAATAACCCCAAACCCCAAGGACTATGTTCAGCTGAATGTGGCCCCCAAAATACAGGAAATTAAGAAGAAAACAGAGGCATGGAAGAGACTATACGTCTCGATGGCAGGTCGTATCTTCTTGGTTAAAATGTGTCTACTAACCTCCCTGAACTATATACTGTGGAATTCTCCGGTAATAATCCCCCCAAAAAACATTTAAAATAATAGCTAGCCTTTTAATGGATTTGATATGAAGAGGGAAGAAACCAAGGATTAAAGCGCAAATATTGTGTATCCAAGAGAGGGAGGGCGGATTATTATTTCATTGCTGGCCATATAAAAAACATGATAATGTGAAGTAATACGCAAAGATATAAATCCATGATTGCAGGGATAAATTACAGGTTAGATAACTGTACTATCTTCCAATTAATAGAAGCAGGAATTTTGGTACAACATGGAAGTAGTAAAATACCGCTTTTTGAATTGGTGGACAAGGTTTGGAAGGAGGCAAGAGCATTGTGGACCCAGCTTGGACCCCATGTTGACACCATACTGTGGGAAAACACCCACCTTACAGAGTTAAAGGCAATCGAACAGAAAATTTGGTGGAAGCATGGTGTCTACAAACTGGGCCAGGTATGGAGACAGGGGGATATAATACTATATGAAGATCTTAAAAAGGTGTATGGACTGGGCAATATAGAAATGAGGTCCTTTTATCAACAATTAAAACAAGCACTGCAAACTTTGCTAGGAAAAGGTACACAAATTGATACCCTCCCGCAGCTGTTAGTGAATATCTCCAACATAACAGCAGGGGGGGGGAAATTAATCTCTAAAATATATGAATGTCTGTTACATCAAAAGACCAAAAAAAAGCGGCCAACAGCTTATTGCATAAATGGAAAGATGCTATAAACCCCCCAGCGAGAAGAGTTTTGGGAATTGGCCATACAGGAAAAAAATAGTGTTTCAAAGAACTTTTCTTATAGGATTACCCAATTCAATATATTATATTGTCTTTACTACTCCCATAAGATATTAATGAAGTGTTATAAACCTAAAATTTTTAGCTGCTTAAAATGTAGGAAGGTAGGAGTGGACGATGTCCTTATGCTCTGGACATGCACAAAGATTCAAGAGTTCTGGGGAAAGGGCAATGATAGAATAGAGCAATACCATCGGTTTAAAGTCCCCAGCCAATTTGAGACATGTATATTGGGGGTGATGGATAAAATCGACACCCCCCAACATGGGAAAATCACATCTAAACTCCTTTTCCAGGCTAGGAAATATATTATTGGGCATTGGGGAGGTAGGGAATAGGAGAAGTCTACTAGAATCTCACTCGCCAGGGAGGAATTTCACCTGGCAAATACTAAGAAAAAACATAGATTTTCTAGAACATGGCAGAAATGGTTAATATAGTTACTCCCCTGGAGAAGGCGGGTGGTACGAGAAGGGGCAGTGGGGTGCAGGGGCGTGGGGTGAATTTATTTATTTATTTATTTTTTTTCTTCTCTCCCTCACTGAGAGGGAGTAGACAACGAATAAGGGAGGAGGGTGGGGAGGGCAAATATATTGATATGTAACTAAAAGACTGCTATGACTTTTTTTGTGTAACATGATATAATAAAGCTTGTATATATATATATATATATATATATATATATTGGATTAATTCTATCTACTTGCATCTATAGTCAATGTGGAGTGTCCTTGCTCTGTTTGAATTTTTGTCCTCGTTGACCTTGGTACGGTGTGCTGAACTAACTCTTGTTTTTAATGGAAATGCAGTAACCATAGAGATCTACAATAGTAAACTGTACAGAAAAGAGCCATAGCTGGAAAAAGCCATTATGGCGATCTAAGTTAGATTAGAGGAAAATGAAAGAGGACAACTCAAATCAAAGAAGAGGTCAACTGTGAATCACATTTTCAATCAATGTATGTAAAAATGTCCCTAATTAGATTTGTTTTTATAATATTGACCATTGGGCCCAAAAATGTGTTAAAAAAAGCCATGATGATGGTATCCACATAAATAAGTGGAAATTATAGAAGAACTGTTCTCTTAATAAAAATGTGGGGACAGTAAAAAAGAGCACTATCTTAAGCATGCATTTTTGAAAAGGCAGTAAAGGATTAAAAAACTAAACTGGTCCTCAGAACTATATATACCGATATACTTTTGGCATAAAATGTAAACCATTGTTTTATTATAACCTTCTATGTGATATTAAATATATAATTCAATAAAGTCTTTATATAGCATAGCACTGTTGTGTAAAATGTTTCATCTTTCCCTTCCATTTTGAGTGACATTATTCATCATTTTCTGTATAGCTCTCTTGATTTCTTTGTTCCTCAGGCTGTAGATGATGGGATTCATCACTGGTGTCACTACTATGTACAATAGAGATATGTATTTATTGGCATTGGATGTGCCTTCATCAGATGGAGCCATGTAAACTGTGATTAGAGTTCCATAATATACACATACTGTGGTCAGATGAGAGCTACAAGTGGAGAACGCTTTTCTCCTACCATAAGTTGACAACATTTTAATTATGGTGATGAAAATAGAAAAGTAGGTAATAAGAATAAAATAAAATGGGAAAAAAATCATGAAGATGGAAATAACAAAGTCTTGCAGCATCAAAATGGAAATGTCTGAGGTGGCCAATTCTACTACAGGACCAAAGTCACAGAAGAAGTGGTCAATGTAATTCAAGCCACAGAAGTTAAATTGGATAACAACAGTAACCTCACTTGATGTCAATACAAATACTAAAAACCATGACCCAATAACGAGCTGAAGGCAAAGATCTGGACTCATCAGTGAAAAATAACGCAATGGATGGCAAATGGCCAAATATCGGTCAAATGACATGACAGCAATGAGAATACATTGAAAAAATCCAAATATACCAAAGGAATACAACTGCATAATACAGCCCCAAAAGGGCAAAATATCTCCCTCAAATAATATTATGTCCAACATCATGGGGACAACACTGGTGGTTAGTAGGATATCCGCTGTTGACAAGTGTTTCAGAAAGAAGAACATTGGGGTTTTGAGGTGGTCAAAAGTCATCACTAAAAGGATGATTAGAAGGTTTCCAACTAAGATAAATGTGTATGTCAGAAAAAACACTATGAATAGAAGAGTCTTGTAATTGTATAGACCTGGGAATCCAAGGAGATGTATCTGAGTGACCTGTGTCTGATTCTCCTCACACATAATAGAAGAGTCTTGTAGTTGTATAGACCTCGGAATCCAAGGAGACATACAGATGTAGCAGGGTTAGCACTCCAGCTCTTAACTCAAATTTCTTAACTCATCTCGTTATCTTAAGACAAAAGCCATTGAAAAGCAATTGAAGGTGTTTGCTTAGATTAGATAACACAACTCAGAAATCTCAGAAAACAGGAGTGTTAACTCTACTCCATCCGTACAGTATCTGAGCGACCTGTGTCTGATTTTCCTTACATGTAATTTATATAGCAATGAATATCAGTCATTTGTCTTGTCATATACATGTCTAAAAAAATCTAAAATGTATCCTATTAATAATAATTTTGGTTATGATTTATTCCACTTACAGTATTCTACCCATAGACATACAAGGGGTTTGTTGTATTTTCACCCATAATGTGAAATATCTATAAGCATTGGCAAGTCTTCTTGTGGAAATAGTGAAATTTTCTAGATGTTCATGTCTGTATATAATGCCTGGGGAAGATCCCCACAGGATCCTGAAATGATAATTACACTCAAGTGAATGAAGTAAACAGATGAGACCTGTGATTTAGATTAATTGATATGTTGCCTCTTAGCAGAACTGCAGCTTCTACAAACCTCAAAAGCAGCTACCTGCAAGGAAATCCTTTCATTTTTTTACTATTTTCACATAAATCTTTTTTTTTTTTTTTTTTTTTTGGGGGGGGGGCGGGGAGAATAATAGGAACTTATACAACACATGTTCTACCATTAATCTTGCATATCATATTTAATGCTAGTGAGAACTCTGTATCAGGTCATCTCACAAATTTAATAGACATTTTTTGTTGATTTGATGAAGTTTGAACAACCATATGAATCAGTGATTGATAATGTAATATTATGGCTAAATCTATATATTATTTTTTTTTTTGGGGGGGGGTATTGAATTTATTAAAACAAGCATATATGCCATCACTACACCAATGCACAGAGTACACCACATTATATGTGAGTGATAACATGATATTAAGCATCAGGCCTGGCCCTTATTCATCCCTTTCTGTTTATTTTATATCCACACTGGTTGTAATTTTTTGTTTTTGTTTGGGCCGGTGTTCAATTTAATTAAAACAGCATATAAGTTATTAGCACACCAATACACAGGGTAGTGCACCACAATATCTGTGAGTGTTAAAGTGATATTAAGCATCAGGACTGGCCCTTAATCAACTGTTTTTGTTTATTCTATATCCACATGGTTGGAATTGTATATTTCTTTGGGGGGTTTGTTCAATTTAATTAAACCAGCATATAGGTGATCAGTACACCAATACACAGGGTAGTGCAGCAAATTATCTGTGAGTGATAACGTCATATTAAGCATCAGCTCTCAATCATCTGTCTCTGTTTATTTATTTCTCTACATAGTGAGAACATAGTCCTACCACTTTACAAATCGTATGTCAGACCACACATGGAGGACTGTGTACAGTTCTGGGCTCCTGTGAACAAGGCAGAAATAGCAGAGCTGGAGAGGGTTCAGAGGAGGGCAACTAAAGTAATAACTGGAATGGGGGGGCCCCAGTACCCTGAAAGATTATCAAAATTAGGGTTATGCACTTTAGAAAAAACACGACTGAGGGGAGATTGAATAACTATGTATAAATATATCAGGGGTCACTACAGAGATTTCTCCAATCATCTATTTATCCCAAGGACTGTGACTGTGACGAGGGGACATCCTCTGTGTCTGGAGGAAAGAAGGTTTGTACACGAACATAGAAGAGGATTCTTTACGGTAAGAGCAGTGAGACTTTGAGGTAGTGATAGTGAGTTCACTAAAAGAGTTCAAGAGGGGCTTGGATTAATTTTTGGAGTGTAATAATATTACAGGCTATAGCTACTAGAGAGGGATCGTTGATCTAGGGAGTTATTCTGATTGCCTGATTGGAGTCGGGAAGGAATTTTTTTCCCCTTAAGTGGGGAAAATTGGCTTCTACATCACAGGATTTTTTTTCATTCCTTTGGATCAACTGGAAGGATAACAGGTCGAACTGGATGGACAGATATCTTTTTTAAGCCCTATATTTTGCTATGTTACACTAGCTTCAATTTAATTTATTTAATTTTTTTGGGTGGGGCTTTATTCAATTTAATAAAACCAGAAGATACTGTACGTGATTACTACACCAATACTCAGGGTACTGCACAAAATTATATGTGAGTGATAATGAAATTAGAAAGAAAAAATGTGGGGGATTCAGTCAGCACAACCCTGTATGCAGGTGCACATCGCTATGGCAAAATACACATACAAATGCAAAAACACAAATACAATAGCACTCTGCAACCAGCACTCTGCCCTGCCTCTATGCTGGATGTTGAATGAGGCATTGGTGTACATTTTGGCCAAAGCGTAATAAGCCACTCACCACGTCAAGGTCGCCTCTATGAGTGGTCCCTAACACTAGTTCCTACCTGTTTATGGGCCATGATAGCCACACAAAGTCCAGGGAGCGCAGGTACAGCATGCACGCCAGGCACACTCTGCTTTTAACCCCGTCTGGTGCCGTGACAGCTTTCATCGGATCCATTTTACTTTGTAGTATATAATGAAGGCGTGGCGATCTCCATGCAGTCAAGCACACCTGACCAGTTAGTCTGCCCTGGAGGCTGGTTTTAAAGTCAGTATAAAACTAATGAAATTAGGCTTTAATCTGTTTCTGTTTATTTCCGTCTCCTCATGGTTAAAAATTATTTTTGGGGGTTGTTGAATTTATTAAAACCAGCACATATGTGATTACTTCACCAATACACAGGGTAGTGCACAAAATGTAAATATGTGAGGCATAACAAATTTAGGCCTAGATCCGTTTCTTTTTATTTCTGTATCCAGATGTTTCTAATAAAAAATTAATTCTGAGAAGTTGTTCAATTTAATAAAACCATCTTATACATGATCAGTACACCAATTCACAGGTTAGGCTACTTTCACACTGGCGTTTCACGGACCCGTCATAAGAATTGAAAAACGGACGCATACGGGGACCTTTTTATCGGATCCGTTTAAACGGATCCGCCTGTAAATCCGATCCGTTCTTTCCATTTGCATCCGTTTTGGCTTCCGTTCAGCGGATCCGTTTTTTACTAAAAAGGTGTGTCTCACAGAGTTCACCCACTTTGAAAGAGTATTAAAGCAGGTACACCTCCATTCATGCTCATTGTATTTTGGAAACATGCTTGCCTGCACACTTGTGTCTCTGATTGAGGTTTCAATTCCTGAAAGCGAGATGGAGAAGACGAGACCAGGAAAGAAGAAGACGCTGGTATTGGATACACTCTATAAGTTCCAAACGGATGACCAGAGTTTTTTTTTCACTACGGTATTTGGAGCTGTGTACAAATCCAGAATTTTTTTTCAATGATATGCGCATGACGGTTGACAGTTATGACCAGCTCCTGCAGCACATTTCATCTAGCATTGAAAGACAGGATACCCGATACAGAAGGGCCGTTTCACCGGCAGAGCGGCTAATGGTGACAATAAGGTAAAAGTTTCTTTATTTTTAGATAACGTTTTATATATTATCTAATTTAGTTTTTTTTATTTAAATGTATTCTTTTTTAAAAGCTTTCTTGCTACTGGAGAAAGTCTGACATTGTTACATTACCAATATCGCATTGGAATTTCTACACTCTCCGGAGTAGTCAAAGAT
Organism: Bufo bufo; assembly: GCF_905171765.1. Taxonomy (NCBI): domain Eukaryota; kingdom Metazoa; phylum Chordata; class Amphibia; order Anura; family Bufonidae; genus Bufo; species Bufo bufo. Next base: position 824,823,576 of record NC_053389.1, read on the forward strand.
ACTTGTTGTGCATTGTGGGCGGTATTGCATGAGGACTTCATACCGCATCCAACAACAGAACGGGGGCTTCAAATAGCAGACAAGTTCATGGAAACAAGCCAATTCCCTAATTGTGTAGGAGCTGTGGATGGCAAACATAGCTGTGGATTGTAAAACCTTCTAGAAGTGGATCTGAATTTTTTAATTACAAAAAATATTTCTCCATTATCATTATCGATTTTTTGCAGTTGACATCGGAGCGTATGGACGGACAAATGACTCAATGGCTTTCAAAACCTCCTCTATGGGATGCCTCCTGTGTTCTAAGCAATTTGGATTACCACCTCCAAGACCGTAGCCAGGTACAGATGGACCTTCCATGCCATTTGTTGTAGTAGGGGACGAGGCATTCCAAATGTGTGAGAACCTCATAAAGCCATACTCCAGCCGTGACTTGAACTCTACAAAGCGTATTTATAACTATAGACTGACACGAGCTGAACGACTGGTGGAGTGCGCCTTTGGCATTCTAGTTGCCAAATGGCGTATTCTCAACAAAGCCATTAACCTCAAAGTAGAAACCATTAGACGATGTAGTGAAGGCTTGTGAAGTTCTACATAATTATCTTTTATCGGAGGAACCACTGCATCTGGACCCGCAAGAGGTTGATTGTACACTCACCAGGATGCAACATTTGTCATATCGCTCTACCCTCGCCGTTGCTAGAATGAGGGACCGTTTGGCTGATTGCTTTGTCTCTGATGCGGGTAGAGTGAATTGGCAAAATAATGTTTTGTAAATGTTTTTAATGTTTTATCGTTTATAAAATAAAAATTCTGTAATTTATAATACCTGTTGTCAACTTTTTTTTGGTTAACCAACCAAGGTATAGTCATTACAGATAAACACGTACTGTGTTCTCCATAGTGCTACCAGGCGCTAGGCTGCATCCATCTGTGATTGCCGCACGATCACCCGCACTATTGGGCCAGCTGTAGCCCTGCCATAGCCGGTCAAACAGCTTCGACATGGCTACAGCTAGGCGTCCACAGACCATTATTCAAACACACTGTTTGTAGGAATTCTCCGCCAAGCAGTGTGTTATTGTCAGCCCTTTCTATGCGTGATCCAACGCATGTCAAGGGAGAGCATTCTAGCTTGAACTGCTGAGTTCTTTGGTTGTGCGCAGCTCCATATTTGGCTCTGAACCCGGTCAAAAACTGACAGCATTATGTTAATTTCCTGTCCCTTGTGGTAATGACGATAATTTCTGTACCAGCTTCATCTTTGCTAAAGGGCAAAATATAAATATTTTTACTCTCTATTAAATTCAATTGTTGATGAGGCCGATTCACATGTACCGTGAGTCCCACAAGGGTTCATGTGGATTTGAACCAGATTGGCTGGTGAACATGCTTTTGCTTGTTCATGAGCCAATCAGCTAGAATCTGATCAATAAGGAGCTTTTAGAAAGCCCGTTATTGATTGTGCTCTCTCAAATATTTTTCTACCTTTGGTACTACAGGCACAAGAAAAATAAATTTCCTATAACCTTTTTTTTTTATTAAAAAACTATAATTATATTTTTCATAGGAATTTTACTTTCCCCACAGCTGTAGTGGACACAGTTGTTGAGATAGAAATAAAAAAAATCACATACAGTAATGTAAATTAAACATATTTATTTTTCACATAAGGAAAAATAATGTAATTTTAATAAACAAAATAAATTAATATAATAAAAAACTATAAGTTTGAAAAATGGTGAGGGGAGGTGGAGCGTTGAGGGGTGGACCTATGCGAACTAGCAGCAGTAGCCCCCCTGTCTTCGGTTGAGGAATGAAAACTACTGGCCACAGGAAAAGATGCAGGATGAGTTCTGGGGGTGTGGAGAGTGGAAGGGTCGGAATTGGATTGTTCCCAAGCATGTGTAGAAGAAGGAGTAGGGAAAGAAGTTGGAGAATGATAGTGAGGAGGAGAAGGTGTGGAAGAAAAAGAAGGAGGATTGTACACGAGCTCGGGGGGTTGGGAAAGGGACGAATGGTGGAAATGGGAAGGTTGGCCGATGGGGGCATGTTGAAAAGAGTGGGATGGGGAGTAGGTGGTGGATGGGGGGTAGGTGGTGGATGGAGGGCGGTGCATAATTTCCCACGACCCGTTCTCCATCAAATTTCTGAACTCATGCACCTGTTCAGGAGTCATTTGGTCCATTCGGGGGACAAAGGTTTGCAGGTAATGTTTGTTCACAGAGAGTTGACGCACCGACTGCGCCCCCTCCACTCGGCATGCCAAGTCATCCAACGCTCGACGCATCTCATCTGCAGAGCCTTCTAGAGCATCGGAAATGATCTCTACAAGGTCCCCATAGTCCTCCCGATGGCTCCTACCGGATCTCCTGCTATTCAGCATAGCTCGCACATTTTGTCTCCAATGTGAGAGCGTACACTGAAAAGAGGGACCCGGTAGGGGACCAGGATTGACGCGAACAGGTGTATAAGGGACAGGGGGGCTGGTGGTGGCGGCCAGTTCCGGGGCCGCTTCAAGAGATGGTTCAGGCGCCGGAGTGCTGCTGGCAGTTCTGTGGAGAGAAAAAAATATAAGGCCTTGTATTAATACTTACAATATATTACATTGTTTACTTCATAATGTATGGGGCTGCATGAGAGAAAGGTGTCAAATAGAGTTGAGCGAATACCTGGATGTTCGTAATTCGAGAAGTTCAGCTGAACTTCCCGGAAATGTTCGGGTTCGGGATCCGAACCCGACCCGAACTTCGTCCCGAACCCGAACCCCATTGAAGTCAATGGGGACCCGAACTAAAAAGGCTGTAAAACAGCCCAGGAAAGAGCTAGAGGGCTGCAAAAGGCAGCACAATGTAGTTAAATCCCCTGCAAACAAATGTGGATAGGGAAATGAATTAAAATAAAAATAAAATAAATAAAAATTAACCAATATCAATTGGAGAGAGGTCCCATAGCAGAGAATCAGGCTTGATGTCAGCAGAGAATCAGTCTTCATGTCATAGCAGAGAATCAGGCTTCACATCACCCAAAACTGGAACAGTCCATTGTCAGATATTTAGGCCCCGGCACCCAGGCAGAGGAGAGAGGTCCCATAACATAGAATCTGGCTTCATGTCAGCAGAGAATCAGTCTTCATGTCATAGCAGAGAATCAGGCTTCATGTCATAGCAGAGAATCAGGCTTCACGTCACCCACCACTGGAACAGTCCATTGTCAGATATTTAGGCCCAGGCAGAGGAGAGAGGTCCCATAGCAGAGAATCTGGCTTCATGTCAGCAGAGAATCAGTCTTCATGTCATAGCAGAGAATCAGGCTTCATGTCACCCACCACTAGAACAGGCCACTGTCAGATATTTTTAGGCCCCGGCACCCAGACAGAGGAGAGGGGTCCCATAACAGAGATTCAGGCTTCATGTCAGCAGAGAATCAGTCTTCATGTCATAGCAGAGAATCAGGCTTCACGTCACCCACCACTGGAACAGTCCATTGTCAGATATTTAGGCCCAGGCACCCAGGCAGAGGAGAGAGGTCCCAAAGCAGAGATTCAGGCTTCATGTCAGCAGAGAATCAGTCTTCATGTCATAGCAGAGAATCATGCTTCACGTCACCCAAAATTGGAACAGTCCATTGTCATATAATTTAGGCCCCGGCACCCAGACAGAGGAGAGAGGTCCCATAACATAGAATCTGGCTTCATGTCAGCAACTCAGCAGAGAATCAGTCTTCATGTCATAGCAGAGAATCTGGCTTCATGTCACCCACCACTGGAACAGGCCACTGTCAGATATTTTTAGGCCCCACACCCAGACAGGGGAGAGAGACCCATAACAGAGATTCAGGCTTCATGTCAGCAGAGAATCAGTCTTCATGTAATAGCAGAGAATCAGGCTTCATGTCACCCACCACTGGAACAGGCCACTGTCAGATATTTTTAGGCCCCGGCACCCAGACAGAGGAGAGGTTCATTCAACTTTGGGTTGCCCCGCAATATAATGGTAAAATGAAAATAAAAATAGGATTGAATGAGGAAGTGCCCTGGAGTACAATAATATATGGTTAAGGGGAGGTAGTTAATGTCTAATCTGCACAAGGGATGGACAGGTCCTGTGGGATCCATGCCTGGTTCATTTTTATGAACGTCAGCTTGTCCACATTGGCTGTAGACAGACGGCTGCGTTTGTCTGTAATGACGCCCCCTGCCATGCTGAATACACGTTCAGACAAAACGCTGGCCGCCGGGCAGGCCAGTACCTCCAAGGCATAAAAGGCTAGCTCTGGCCACGTGGACAATTTGGAGACCCAGAAGTTGAATGGGGCCGAACCATCAGTCAGTACGTGGAGGGGTGTGCACAGGTACTGTTCCACCATGTTAGTGAAATGTTGCCTCCTGCTAACACGTTCCGTTTCAGGTGGTGGTGCAGTTAGCTGTGGCGTGGTGACAAAAGTTTTCCACATCTCTGCCATGCTAACCCTGCCCTCAGAGGAGCTGGCCGTGACACAGCTGCGTTGGCGACCTCTTGCTCCTCCTCTGCCTTCGCCTTGGGCTTCCACTTGTTCCCCTGTGACATTTGGGAATGCTCTCAGTAGCGCATCTACCAATGTGCGCTTGTACTCGCGCATCTTACTATCACGCTCCAGTGCAGGAAGTAAGGTGGGCACATTGTCTTTGTACCGTGGATCCAGCAGGGTGGCAACCCAGTTGTCCGCACACATTAAAATGTGGGCAACTCTGCTGTCGTTGCGCAGGCACTGCAGCATGTAGTCGCTCATGTGTGCCAGGCTGCCCAGAGGTAAGGACAAGCTGTCCTCTGTGGGAGGCGTATCATCATCGTCCTGCGTTTCCCCCCAGCCACGCACCAGTGATGGGCCCGAGCTGCGTTGGATGCCACCCCGCTGTGAACATGCTTCAGCCTCATCCTCCTCTACCTCCTCCTCATCCTCGTCCTCCTCGTCCTCCAGTAGTGGGCCCTGTCTGGCCACATTTGTACCTGGCCTCTGCTGTTGCAAAAAAACTCCCTCTGAGTCACTTCGAAGAGACTGGCCTGAAAGTGCTAAAAATGACCCCTCTTCCTCCTCCTCCTCCTGGGCCACCTCCTCTTCCATCATCGCCCTAAGTGTTTTCTCAAGGAGACATAGAAGTGGTATTGTAACGCTGATAACGGCGTCATCGCCACTGGCCATGTTGGTGGAGTACTCGAAACAGCGCAACAGGGCACACAGGTCTCGCATGGAGGCCCAGTTATTGGTGGTGAAGTGGTGCTGTTCCGCAGTGCGACTGACCCGTGCGTGCTGCAGCTGAAACTCCACTATGGCCTGCTTCTGCTCGCACAGTCTGTCCAGCATGTGCAAGGTGGAGTTCCACCTGGTGGGCACGTCGCATATGAGGCGGTGAGCGGGACAGGCGAGCAGCGGCAGGATGAGCAGACAGGCAAACAGCGGCAGGATGTGAACGCCGGAAGCGCGAACAGATGGCCCGCACTTTATGCAGCAGCTCTGACATGTCGGGGTAGTTGCGAATGAACTTCTGCACCACCAAATTCAGCACATGCGCCAGGCAAGGGATGTGCGTCAAACCGGCTAGTCCCAGAGCTGCAACGAGATTTCGCCCATTATCGCACACCACCAGGCCAGGCTTGAGGCTCACCGGCAGCAACCACTCGTCGGTCTGTTGTTCTATACCCCGCCACAACTCCTGTGCGGTGTGGGGCCTGTCCCCCAAACATTTGAGTTTCAGAATGGCCTGCTGACGTTTACCCCGGGCTGTGCTGAAGTTGGTGGTGAAGGTGTGTGGCTGACTGGATGAGCAGGTGGAAGAAGAGGAGGAGGAAGCTGAGTAGGAGGAGGAGGAGACAGGAGGCAAAGAATGTTGCCCTGCGATCCTTGGCGGCGGAAGGACGTGCGCCAAACTGCTCTCCGCCTGGGGCCTAGCCGTTACTACATTTACCCAGTGTGCCGTTAGGGAGATATAGCGTCCCTGGCCGTGCTTACTGGTCCACGTATCTGTGGTTAGGTGGACCTTGCCACAGATGGCGTTGCGCAGTGCACACTTGATTTTATCGGATACTTGGTTGTGCAGGGAAGGCACGGCTCTCTTGGAGAAGTAGTGCCGGCTGGGAACAACATACTGTGGGACAGCAAGCGACATGAGCTGTTTGAAGCTGTCTGTGTCCACCAGCCTGAATGACAGCATTTCATAGGCCAGTAGTTTAGAAATGCTGGCATTCAGGGCCAGGGATCGAGGGTGGCTAGGTGGGAATTTACGCTTTCTCTCAAATGTTTGTGAGATGGAGAGCTGAACGCTGCCGTGTGACATGGTTGAGATGCTTGGTGACGCAGGTGGTGGTGTTGGTGGTACATCCCATGTTTGCTGGGTGGCATGTGCCAACGTTCCTCCAGAGGCGGAGGAAGAGGCCGAGGCGGCAGCAGCAGAAGAGGCCGAGGCGGCAGCAGCAGAAGAGATAGCAGGGGGAGCCTGAATGACTTCCTTGTTTTTAAGGTGTTTACTCCACTGCAGTTCATGCTTTGCATGCAGGTGCCTGGTCATGCAGGTTGTGCTAAGGTTCAGAACGTTAATGCCTCGCTTCAGGCTCTGATGGCACAGCGTGCAAACCACTCGGGCAAGTGCCATGCCAGGGAACTCCTTGAAGCTGCCTTTGGGGTGCTCGGTCCCAGATGGCGGCGGTCAGTAGCAGGCGGAGTCTCTTGGCGGCAGGTGTACTGCTTTTGCCCACTGCTCCCTCTTTTGCTACGCTGTTTGCTCGGTCTCACCACTGCCTCTTCCTCCAAACTGTGAAAGTCAGTGGCACGACCTTCATTCCATGTGGGGTCTAGGACCTCATCGTCCCTTGCATCGTCTTCCACCCAGTCTTGACCCCTGACCTCCTGTTCAGTCTGCACACTGCGGAAAGACGCAGCAGTTGGCACCTGTGTTTCGTCATCATCAGAGATGTGCTGAGGTGGTATTCCCATGTCCTCATCATCAGGAAACATAAGTGGTTGTGCGTTAGTGCATTCTATCTCTTCCACCCCTGGTGAAGGGCTAGGTGGATGCCCTTGGGAAACCCTGCCAGCAGAGTCTTCAAACAGCATAAGAGACTGCTGCATAACTTGAGGCTCAGACAGTTTCCCTGATATGCATGGGGGTGATGTGACAAACTGATGGGCTTGGTTTTCATGCGCTATCTGTGCGCTTTCTGCAGAAGACTGGGTGGGAGATAATGTGAACGTGCTGGATCCACTGTCGGCCACCCAATTGACTAATGCCTGTACCTGCTCAGTCCTTACCATCCTTAGAACGGCATTGGGCCCCACCAAATATCGTTGTAAATTCTGCTGGCTACTGGGACCTGAGGTAGTTGGTTCACTAGGACGTGTGGCTGTGGCAGAACGGCCACGTCCTCTCCCAGCACCAGAGGGTCCACTAACACCACCACGACCATGTCCGCGTCCCTTACTAGATGTTTTCCTCATTGTTACCGTTCACCACAATAAGAAAAATATTATTTGGCCCAATGTATTGAATTCAAATTCAGGCCTTTTTTTACAGACACCTAACACTATCTGGCTATCTATTTAGGTACCGTATTACACTAATACAGGCACACCAGTAATGACAGATTTAGCTGAATATAAATTTGAGGCCTATTATTTAGGCGCTGGGTGACAGGTATACGTTTACGGACAGAATTAGACTTGGATATGCACAGTAGCGTGTGTGTGAAGTTATTGAGAATAACCCTATCTGCACCTTGAATCTAATATACCCTTTTAGGGATAGATTTAAAGTAGGTCTGATACAGCAGAAACCACTAATTTAGAGAATTGCAAAATTGGGAATTGTATTTCAACCCAGAACAAAAACTGTGCTTTGACGGACACTAAATAACTTGACCAGCTAAAGCAATAATGACAGATTTGGATGAATATAAATTGGAGGCCTATTTTTTAGGCGCTGGGTGACAGGTATACGTTTACACACAGAATTAGACTTGGAATTGCACTGTAGCGTGTGTGTGAAGTTATTGAGAATAACCCTATCTGCACCTTGAATCTTATATACCCTTTTAGGGATAGATTTAAAGTAGGCCTGATACAGCAGAAACCACTAATTTAGAGAATTGCAAAATTGGGAATTGTATTTCAACCCTGAACAAAAATATATCCTTTGCCAGACAGCAGACAGTATTACAATTGGCTAGCCACAGCTGAAACACCAGATTTAGGGTACTGCTATTTTGGCAATTGTATTTCACCCCTCAATAAAATAGCAAGCACAGCCAAGCCCCTGATGTAGGATATAATTTAAAATAGTAGGGCACACCACCACTTGATACCACACGGAGAGTTAATACAAAGATATTTATTATAACATATAATATTTGTGACATATAATGTAAAGAATTTACTAAAACACATAAATTATTACTATAAAATTCCTAAAATACAGTCATCAATAGTATAATCGGCTGGGCTATGAACAAAATTTTTATATATATAACAGTCTTTTCTAAGGGTTAATTAACCCAAATAATGTCCCAGGAGGGGATTCAATCTGATAGTTGGATATAATACTTGAATGATAGTCACTTGTATTTTTTGTGTGGATTAGTTGCCACTTATCCTGAATCGCGGTAATGCCGCAAGTAAAACGCTGCCTAATTGCAAGACTGAGCCGGAATGGTTTTTACTCACTGTTTTTGGGTAATGCCGGTTTTCATATCACTCGTGGTGTCCCACGTGTAGTGAAAGTCTTTTATAGGCTGCGGTATAGTGCGGTTTTCACTTGCGGCAAAAATAATGGAAGAAACTTTTGGGATCCTCGGTGGTTGTAGATAGCTGTGCCGTCTTAGAGATCACCTGGAAGTGTATACCTTCTGCGTTATTTGTTCATAATATGCAGGGTTGACTTTCACCAGGAAAAATAGGTCTCAGCACAAAATGACAGGTATCCAGCTTTTCTTTACAACAAGATGCAAATTCACCGATATCTTTCTTGAAGCGCTTATTGTTCTCCGGTTCTGTACTTTTATCTCATGGGATTAATTACCATGAGATAAAAGTACAGAACCGGAGAACAATAAGCGCTTCAAGAAAGGGATCGGTGAATTTGCATCTTGTTGTAAAGAAAAGCTGGATAGATGTCATTTTGTGCTGAGACCTATTTTTCCTGGTGAAAGTCAACCCTGCATATTATGAACAAATAACGCAGAAGGTATACACTTCCAGGTGATCTCTAAGACGGCACAGCTATCTACAACCACCGAGGATCCCAAAAGTTTCTTCCATTATTTTTGCCGCAAGTGAAAACCGCACTATACCGCAGCCTATAAAAGACTTTCACTACACGTGGGACACCACGAGTGATATGAAAACCGGCATTACCCAAAAACAGTGAGTAAAAACCATTCCGGCTCAGTCTTGCAATTAGGCAGCGTTTTACTTGCGGCATTACCGCGATTCAGGATAAGTGGCAACTAATCCACACAAAAAATACAAGTGACTATCATTCAAGTATTATATCCAACTATCAGATTGAATCCCCTCCTGGGACATTATTTGGGTTAATTAACCCTTAGAAAAGACTGTTATATATATAAAAATTTTGTTCATAGCCCAGCCGATTATACTATTGATGACTGTATTTTAGGAATTTTATAGTAATAATTTATGTGTTTTAGTAAATTTTAACATTATATGTCACAAATATTATATGTTATAATAAATATCTTTGTATTAACTCTCCGTGTGGTATCAAGTGGTGGTGTGCCCTACTATTTTAAATTGTTTTCTTAATTATTTTAAAGGATTGGGTGAATCCTTTTGCAGGTGCACACACACCATTCTTGAGCAGTAGGTGAGCCCTCTCTAAATATTTGAATTAACCATATGTAGGATATAGCCAAAAAACAACCACACTATTGATGGTTAAATGCACTTTGTGACAGGCGCAGCTTGCCCCTGATGTAGTATATGGCCAAAAAATAACCACACTATTGATGGTTAAATGCACTTGATGACAGCTTGTGCTGGCGCACCACAAGACACAAAATGGCCGCCGATCACCCCAGAAAAAAGTGATATAAAAACGCTCTCGGCAGCCTAAAAACACTGAGCAATTGAATAGCAGCACTTCAATGATCCACAGCTGTAGATCGATCACTGAATGAAGTCTTTTGGAGGAGTTAATCGCTGCCTAATCTCGCCCTAACGTCGCAGCTGCAACCTCTCCCTACACTTGTATCAGCAGAGTGACGTGCAGCGCTACGTGACCCAAGCTTATATAGAGGCTGGGTCACATGCTGCACTGGCCAATCACAGCCATGCCAATAGTAGGCAAGGCTGTGATGGCCTCTTGGGGCAAGTAGTATGACGCTTGTTGATTGGCTGCTTTGCATCCTTTCAAAAAGCGCCAAGAAAGCGGCCAACACCGAACCCGAACACAGACTTTTACGAAAATGTTCGGGTTCGGGTCCCTGTCACGGACACCCCAAAATTCGGTACGAACCCGAACTATACAGTTTGGGTTCGCTCATCCCTAGTGTCAAACCATCTTTTGTCTCACACAACCCTTTGCAGACAGAAGTTTTGAACAATTGTCCCTTCTGACCGTAGGAGGCTGCATGAGAGAAAGGTGTCAAACCTTCCTTTGTCTCACAGAACCCTGTGCAGACAGAGGGTAATGAAAGCCAAATAATTTTAAAATAGAAAATAAAAATAAAAATGTACCTTCTAAGTGCCAGTGTTCTACGTAAGAATGCCAAGGCCGCACTGTTGATATATGTCGACCCTGCTCTGGAACCACTCGGGGCCTGAAATTCCTTGTTGTAGTCCCTCTTGAAGCGGTCCCGCATTGACCACCACCGAGTGGTAACCTTGTCCACTGTGAAAAAAAAAAAGGTTAATTTAAGAATATTATTGTGTACTAGGTTTACATTATACATGAGTTAGTGCTGTACTTACCACATTCTTTCTGATCCGCCGCACTGAGATCCTCTCAGCCACTGAACAAACATACACATATCTGCCTCCAGAGCCGCTGGGTCAGGTGATGGTCTGCATGGTGGCGGTCGGTGTGGTCCCATAATGCGGGATGCGCCTCCACCAGCTGGATAAGGAGTTCGTTGTCTATACGAGGGACAACAAACTCCCTATCTTCCCCAGTGGAGACTCTGGAACCCTGGAAGAAAAAGGTAAAGATACTTAACAGAATGTACAAATGAAAAATTCTATTAAAGTCTTTGATACTTACACGTCCCCGACCGCCACGGCCTTTCCCACGGACTCTGGAGGGGACTGGGGGATCCTGCCTGGCGGATCTAGTAGAAGGTTCCTAATAAACAATAAAGAAAATGGTTAAAACATTTAATTTTTTTTTATAATATAGATATAGAGAAATATACTTACTTGCTGCTGATCCTGGTCAATCCTATCTCCACCTCTCCCTTGGTGACTCAGAGGCCTGCGATGATCAGGCCCTAGCAGGTGATGGTGCTGGCGTGGCAGCAGAGCTGGTCGATGATGAAGACTAGAAAAATTTGAAATAATATTTAATAAAAAGAATGTTATTCGAAAATAAAAAAACAATTGTTCCGTGTACTTACCGGTCCTTGAATTCTGCGACGCCTTCTTGGAGACCTTTGTCTTGCGCCTTGTTCTGATTCGGATATCTGTAGAGATATAATGCAAAAGTATATTTAATAAACAACATAATTGACATAGATATCCCAGATTTTTGTTACTTACTTTTGGATAATTTTTTGACGGATGTCACTATTTTTGGATTTTCGGCCATCTGCCTCCCCCTGTACCATATATCTGCCCCACTACAAGTGCCATCCAGTCCCCACCTATACCACAAACTGCCCAGATGCCGACAAACACACCATTGCCATCTGCCCCTTTATCCTAAACTGAACTTATCCTAAACTTATCCCCTGCCATAATCTTCCCACATGAATCGTGCAACAAATCAGTGGCTCTTCCACCCCCTGCGATCACTCACATCTTTTATCAATCTGCCCCCATTCCGTGCCATATTTGACCCACCCCACACATGCAATAATCTGGACCCTATTCAATGACCTAGGCAAAGTGCGTCGGTCATGCCCCCAATTGCCATCAACCCAAACTCGGAGCCATCTAAACTAGCCCCCCCCCATAATATTGCAATAATCAGCCCCCTATTCAATATCTGCACAAATAATCACACCCCACACCCCTGTGCTCGGCCACACCTGTTGTCAATCTGCCCACAATCACTGCCATATTTGCCCAACCCCACACGTGCAATAATCATGCCCCTATTCACTGACCAAACCATGTGCGTCGTTCACGCCCAAAATTGTCATCATCCCTACCGCTGACCCATCTGCCCAACCCCCCTTGACATTAGACAATTGACAACCGGCCACCTATTACATGGCCGCACCAAAATTTCATAAACCGCCTCACGCACACCAAACCCCCACCATCAGCCACACTGCTCTGGAATCTGACCCCTCTATGACATCTTTCCCACCCCTGCAATAATCAGGCCAATGCTCAATGACCCAAACACCCCCCCATGCCATTGCCACCACACCACTTTGCTGACATCTGCAAAAACACACCCATGCAATTGCCATTATATGCCCCCATGATAGATAGAAAAATTTTATGAAAATGTACAGAAAGAGAGAAAGAACGAAAAATAGATCTCCGGACACATAATGGAGTTTCATCCAGGAGTAAAGCAGTGTGTGACCTTTCAAGGGATGGAACATGTGTGGGTATCGCCACTAGGGGGGGATATTGATAACCTCCTGTTGCGGAAGGAGACCCAATGGACCTTCACACTACAGACCGTTAAACCCTTTGGTCTGAATGACTACATTTCATATACATGTTTAATCTAAACGCATATTTAAGTAGGGGACGGATGACTCCTAGCACATATGGCTGTTGAGACATAATAGTTTTTGTTGGTTCCTTTCTCCACTTCATCTTTTTCTTTTTTCTCCCCATACTTTTATTCTTTTATCCATGTTATTTAGGGACCAATATGTCCCTTGTGCATCTATCTATAATATTATATTTCTACCCCAATATGTGGAGATCTAGAATACATGGATGTGAATTATATCATAGAATACAAATAACGGACCCCATGGATTGTACCTGGTTATGTTTAGTTTTGTATGTTTGACCCAGGTTGCTATTGGTAACGTTGGATGCGGATGTTGAAAGCAGTAACCACCATATACTTCTATCATCAGTGGTGACCTGTGTTGTCAGTCATTTACTTCCTGGGGTGGCCTGTGTACAGTGGCGTACATTTCATGATTATCCCTGCATATTTAGCCCATTCATGCCATTAAATATAGTATCCCTCTGGTGCCTAAGCGATCTTAGATAAGGCAGCGATGTAATTGAGGACTTACCACTCCTCACTGCTGTATCGCCGCTGCCGCTAGCTCCAACCAGTGGGTGTGGCCTATTTTATTTAAGAGCTGCTCTCGGTGGCCGCACTTGCTTCTCCCCTCTATTTGCATTTTTGCTATATTCTCTTATCACCTATATCACTGTATAGCTGTACATTTACTCCTGTTTGGGGCGGAGACCATCTCTTAAAGCTACGTATTTGGTCACATGTTCCCAACTACCAATGATGTGCCGAGTCGTCATGTACCTGTTACTTAATGCCATGCCTTCTTCCTCTTGATAGGTCCTTAGTCATCGAGACTAGTTAGGTCATCATCTCGCGACGTAACTTCGAGACCTCGCGTATGCGCTCGGACTTAGCCAAATTTTTCAATGCATCCCGGTTCAATTCCCGCGATATCTAACTTAATTTTGCGCCTCTCTGTGGGAGGTGAAAGACGAGCTGATGTTCCAGAAGGAAGTCCTGGTAGGAATCATAATGATAGAGAAGAACTAGCAAGCCCTATATAATAAAACAACGATCTTGAGATGGCAGTAAGAAAGAAATAATATCGGATTAATAAGGCTAAATTTGGAAAATTTGCAAGATGATTGATAAACTGGATATAGTGGAATATATCAATATGTAGCAAAAGCATTGCAAAAGCCATAAAAATAGATCGAACATATAGGACTACTCCATGAAAGGAGATAGCTAAGTCCCATAGAGAAATAATCCAGAGTGTGGAGAAGTACCCAGCGGTGTCAGGAAGATAAAAAACGGGGAAGAAATCATGTAGCAAAGTGTAATATACAAATATGCGAGAATATAAGTTTGATATCGCGGGAATAGAACTGGGAGGCACTGAAAAATTCGGCTAAGTCCGGGTGCATGCACGAGGCCTCGAAGGTACGTCGCGAGATGATGACCTAACTAGTCTCGATGACTAAGGACCTATCAAGAGGAAGAAGGGGTCGCATTAAGTAACAGGTACATGACGACTCGGCACATCATTGGTAGTTGGGAACATGTGACCAAATACGAAGCTTTAAGAGATGGTCTCCGCCCCCAACACTCACACCTGCACTATCCCCTGAAGACGCTGGTTAGCCAGCGAAACATGTCGGGATGCAGGGTGCATGAGTGTTAAATCTTAGGCAGTGGTAGTGAGGGAGCTCCCTAAACAGGAGTCAATGTACAGCTATACAGTGATATAGGTGATAAGAGAATATGGGAAAAATGCAAATAGAGGGGAGAAGCAATAGTGGTAACCAGTAGCAGCTGCATCAAAACAGTGACAATACTGATCAACAATAAAGAGCAGTCTGCACCACTGACCCTCCATATAGTGGTAGTGAGGGAATCTCACCAGAGGAGTGAGTAAATAGCTGGGCAGGTGACAATAGGTAAGTGTTACAAGCAAATGCAAGCCATAAATAAATGTGGCAAGAAACAGTAGGTGAGAACTATAAGTGACAGATAATAAAATAGAGCTGCCCGCACCACTGATAGTTTTAATCAGTCTATGTAGTGTTTATGTATAGAGAGTGTTAAGTTATGAAAACTGTGTTTTAAAAATAAATAAATAAAAGCAACATTTTAATTTTGGTACATGATCCAAAGACGTATTTGGGTCCAATCGGACCATCAATTACTAAAATAGAAAACGTTGACATGTACTGTGAGGTCATTTGAGATATAGTTGGTAATAGAAGTCTCCAGTTACCAGGACACATCAGCAGAACTGTCCTATGCATATCTCCTTCTCAAACTCCACCATTCTTGTAAATGCATATCTGGTGAGAGACCTACCTTTGTTTCAGGGATATTGTGCATTGCAGAGCTGTTCAGCTAGTTGTAATTATTACTCAGGGAGTTGTTACTACTGTTAGGCTACTTTAACACTAGCGTTTTCCCTTTCCACTATTAAGATCCGTCATAGCAAAAACGCTAGTGTGAAAGTCTTAGATAGACACAGAGTCCTATGTTAGGCAGCCATTTTACCATGTGCTTGAGTGTTATGCAAATGTTATAGTACATGATACCTATACTTTATACTTATACATGCTATTTGTATTCTTGTAGTTTTACCAAACAATTCTGTTTTACCAATAAACAAGTTAGACTACAAAGAACAGTCCTCTCATTTAGAAGACAGGAATGGTTTATGCTAAATGTCTGACTGCACACTGTGTGAACGTGTATGAAGACAGAAAAACCTCTGTCTGCCTGTATCATAAATTTTTTTGTTTATGGCCATTCTATGTTCATATAATCGGTCCAACATATGGAGGGTGGAATTCCAACGGGGTGGAAACGTCGCATCAGCCTATGTTGGGGATGGCCGTTATGCCGCTGCAGCTCAAGGAGGGTGTGCTTGGCGGTGTACGAGTGGCTGAAGTGCATGCAAAGTTTTATGGCCATTTTCAGGATGACTTGCATATGGGATGAAGACTTCAGGAACCGCTTGAAAACCAGATTGAACAAGTGTGCCATGCAGAGCGCATGGCTCAGCCCTCCTTGACGCAGTGCTGACACCACTTTCTTTCTATTGTTGGTCACCATGGATCCAATTTTGAGTTGTCGAGGTTAAAGCCAGTATCCGATTTCTTCATGAAGAACACAGAGCAGTTCTTCCCCTGTTTGTTTCTGTTCGCCCAAGCGAACTAGGTGCAGAACAGCGTGACTGCACATGTGGTACACTGGAGTCACACTGTGAATTCTCCCTGCAGTGGAGGCTGAGGACACAGTGGAGGATGAGGAGGCAGAGGCGGACATTGTCGCAGGACCAACGGCATGAGAATGTAGAGGGGTAAGCAGCGTCACCTGTCCAAGTTTCTGGTGTGGCTGGGCAGGAACCATATTTACCCAGTGGGCTGTAAAGGACATATATTGTTCTTGACCGTAGTTACAGCTCCACACGTTGGCGCTGCCGTCCACTTTGGCAGACACCGACAGGCTCAAGAACTGGCCCACCTTCTGTTCTACATATGTATGCAGGGCTGGTACTGCCGGTACAAGCCATCAGTTTTCTGAAAGGTGCAGAGTCCAGCATTTGGAAAGGGAGGGACTGCAATACCAGCAACTTGGCCAGTAGCACGTTCAGCTCCTGCTCCGTTGGATAAGCACACACGTATTGTTGTCTCTTAGCAATTGCTTCAGTCATCGATTGCTGATGAAATGACTGATGAGGAGTAGGAGGACGAGGAGCATCAGGACCAGTAGATGATGGGAAGGACAGACAGCTCCCTTCAGCTGCGGAGGTGGAGCCTTGACTACATGAAATTGGGTGTGTGCCACTGGGTGATGCAGCGGTTGCAGCGGCAGGCTGGACCACCACATTAGAGCCACTGTTCTCCAAGGCTACTTTATGGTGACGCTGCATATGTTGACGCAGGGCCGTGGTGCCAGCATTGGCACCCTGGCCACGCTTCACCTTCTGGCCACATATTCGGGAAATGACCATGTTCACCTCCTCCGGATGCGTAACAAAAAATTGCCACACCACCGAGTATGGCATTTTCCCCCCAACACTCTGTGCTGACTACCTGCTTCAGTTGCCTCCGTGAACCCCTGCATTGCTACTTTCTGGGCCAGTAGGCTCCTGTGAAACAGGTTGTCTACCCCAGGCACGTTTGGCTCCTGACCTCCCACTGCTGACTCCTGGCCACAATACA
Organism: Bufo bufo; assembly: GCF_905171765.1. Taxonomy (NCBI): domain Eukaryota; kingdom Metazoa; phylum Chordata; class Amphibia; order Anura; family Bufonidae; genus Bufo; species Bufo bufo. Next base: position 824,840,655 of record NC_053389.1, read on the forward strand.
GACTTGCTGGCTCCGCAGCTGCCTCATGGGCAAGCTGCCACCCTCTTCTACCTAATATGATATAGCCCCTTTGTTCCCCAGCTCCCAATTGCAATCGGCTACATCATTATCGAGTACTGTCTGCATGTCACTGATGTCCTTCTCAACGGTCTCTGAGCCAGGAGCCTGACCGCTCGCAACACCAGCTCACATGTCACTCTCCTCATCACTAGATTCTAGCCTACCGGAGGAAGCAGCGTATGTCGCCTCCAGATCTTGGCTGGGCAGTAGCTGCTGACTGTCCTCTAGTAGCTCGTCCTTGCTGAAAAGGGGAGCCGAGCCTACGGCATATAATACTTTTAGTGCTAAGGGAACAGAAAATAATAGAGGCAGGTTGAAGACAGGTGAGGGCACAGGGCTGCTCCCGGGCCATGACAACTAAGCCTTATGTCAGAGGAACCCACCGACACTTGGCTGGGGCTGTCTGATGTCACTTGCGATGAAGTAGAAGACCAAGTCAACCATTCAAGCACGCTGGGTTTCTGGTCAAGACACGACCGCTAGATGACACTGGGAGCTCAGGCCTCTCGCTGCAACTCTTGCTGCCACCCCCCCTTCTTCTGCTGCTACTTCTGCCTGTGACAGAAACATTTTGGCCACTGCCCGTTCCCTTTGAAGTGCCTGTCACTTGACTGTCTGACATACTGTATAATAAAAGAATTAAATTAAAATAAAACCCCCCTAAAAAAGGCTGTAGTAAAATGCAAATTCACGGCAGAACGGCAATTAAGACGTATTATTTTTCCTATTAATACACCCCAAAAAAAGAAATCACAATTTACTACAGAATGGCTAATAGGATGTACGTATATTTCCTTTTACTACACCTTGTAAAAGGCTGTAATACAAAGTAAATTCACATAACAGCAATTAAGACATATATTTTTTCTGATTACCGCATTTTTCACCCTATAAGACGCACCGGCCCATAAGACGCACCTAGGTTTTTGAGGAGGAAAATAAGAAAATAAATATTTTTAACCAAAAGGTGTGTTTTTGGTGGGTTTGAACTAATGGCGGTCTGTGCATGACAATATTATGGGGGATCTGTGGATGATGCACTGTTATAGGGTGGGGGATTTGTGGATGGCACTGTTATGGGGGGGATCTGTGGATGGCACTGTTATGTGGGGGATCTGTGGATGGCACTGTTATGTGGGGGAGCTGTGGATGGCATTGTGATGGGGGGGTCTGTGGATGGCATTATAATGGTGGGGGGGATCTGTGAATGGCATTATGATGGTGGGGGGATCTGTGGATGGAATTATGATGGTGGGTGGGATCTGTGGATGGCATTATGATGGGGGGGATATGTGGATGGCATTGTTATGGGGTGGTGGATCTGTGGATGACACTGCTATATGTGTCATCTACAGATCTCCCCATAACAGTCCCATCATAATTCCATCCACAGATCCCCCCACCATCATAATGCCATCCACAGATCCACCCATCATAATGCCACCCACAGATCCCCCCATCATAATGCCATCCACAGATCCCCCCATCATAATGTCATCCAAAGACCCCCTTCCCCTCCCCCATCATTATCCCATTCACAGATTCCTAGGGAGGGACTGTAGTAGGCGGGGAGAGCGGCGGGCAGTGCAGGCACTGTACTCTGGCCGCGCAGCTCTGTATGTACTGTATTATACGTAGTGTTAATCATCAGATCTAAACCCAATAATGATCCTGCTCCCCATGTGTACCGTACTTACCGGTACATGTCACGCTCCTGAAGTAAGCATTAGCAGATAGCAGGCAGGCCGGGCGGCCGTAACTCACTGAGGTCACGTGCCTGCTCCGCCTGCTTCATTCATAAAGTAGGCGGAGCAGGCACGTGACCTCAGTGAGTTACGGCCGCCCGGCCTGCCTGCTATCTGCTAGTGCTTACTACAGGAGCGTGACATGTAAGTACGGTACACATGGGGAGCAGGGGGAGCGCACTATTATTCAGTTTAAATCTGATGATTAACACTACATATAATACAGTACATACTGAGCTGCGGGGCCAGAGTACAGTGCCTGCACGGCCCCGCCGCTCTCCCCGCATACTACAGTCCATCCTCCCTCCTCACTAATACATTGCAGACTGCGATGTAAATTGCCAGCATTCGTCCCATAAGACGCAGAGGCACTTTTCCCCCATTTTTGGGGGGAAAAAAGTGTGTCTTATGGGGCCAAAAATACGGTAATAAACCCCCCAAAAAATGTAACAATCACAATTCACTGCAGAACGGCTAATATATAGGACGTACGTATCTTTCTAATACACCCGTAAATGGCTGTAGTAGAATGTAACTTCACCGCTGAATGGCAATTATTATATATTTTTTTCTTTTTTCTTTTTTCTTTAATACACCACCCCCAAAAAAAATAAGTTAAACAATGTAAAATAAATGCAGAATGGCTACTAGGATGGAGGTATATTTCCAATTAAGATACCCTGTAAATAACTGTAGTACAATGTAACTTCACCGCTGAACAGCAATTATAACATATATTTTTTCCTTTTTTTTCTATTAATGCACCCCCCTCCAAAAAAAGTTAAACAATGTAAAATCAACCCAGAACGGCTAATAGGACGTACGTATATTTCCTATTAATATGGCTGAGGCTATTTATAGGGCTGTCACATCATAGGGGCTGGCTGCTGATAGGCTGCATGCATGGCATTGTGGGTGATCCTTCGTTGCCAGAGTTCTTTGCTCCATGTCCTAACACGTGCAGCAGCCATTTTGGGAAAAAATGCATTTCGTTACTATGAAACGTGAGGAAATTCGGCGCAAATCCCTTTCCAGTTTTGCCATGAAAAGGTTGGCATATTGCGGTGTCATTTTGCTGCTCGTGGCAGTTCCGCTACGTTGTAGATATATTTCTTTCCCTAAAGAGAAATAATTGTGGGTGAAGATAAATTTAGCAAGTTGCAGCACAGATTTAGTCTATCCCGTTAGACTAAATAAACTGGTAATCTATCCTCAAATGGGATGTTTCATTTAGTGTTGAGGGAATCCACCAAGTTCCGAATTTCAGGGGAAAGTTGATTCACCGCAAATCCGAATTTCCTTGTGCTTCGTGGTAACAAATAGGTTTTGCCTGAATGGTGGTAAAAAACTAAATAAATCATACTTACCTCATCCATTTGTTCACGACAGGCCAATCGCCGCTCCCCGTCATTGTACCACTCGGATGCCGTGTTCATGGCTGATTGCGGCATCTGACAGTAATAACACAGTGTAAAATTTAAACAAAAAATAAATTAACTCATACTTACCTCATCCATTTGCTAGGAAAGAGCATTCCGCTGCAATCTTGATTGAAGACCTGGCACGAAATCCTGTTCGCGGAGATGTATGACGGCTCCATGCCGACTGACGTGATGACATCATAACGGGCTGCGCAAGATTTTATTTCAGAGAGGGCTGGCAACTTACGTATTTTTGGAAACATGTTGAATATTCCATTCCTGGGATTCTCAGGTAACAAGTCTATGAAGTTTTATTCTTAACTCTTTTAGTCTCAATGTCTGATGTAGTCCTCCATGTCACTGCAGAATTCTGTTTTGTCAAGATGTTTAGTGGGTCAGAATGTGAGTCCTCTGGAGATCACATTGAGTTTCGCCTATGGGTTTGTCAGATGAGAGAATTATGACACAACTGACTTCTAAGGGTTCCTGTTGGGAGTTCCGCACCATATTGCCAGATTTGGGTTGTACTTGACTTGTGTTTGAATGCCGCCGACTAAGTCAAAGGCTGCGAGATTTCCTTTTCTGTTCTCTATTAAATATATTTGTGGTGTTATATCAAATGCAACAAACGTAACTTATGATAAGTACAAAATAAGGATGCAACGCGCTGCGTTGGTTCCAGATTTAGTGGAAATGCCGAGTGGTGTAGTGCGGCCTATATGTGTCACGGTGCTCCTACCTGGATACAGTTGGACCCCAGGCTTTGGCTCCGTAGCATTAAAAAGGGGGAATAGTTGAGGTATGTAGAAAAAATAACTAGAATCCAGACCTTGATATGAAATTCAACGGCAGCTTTACTTGAATAAACTTTCATCCAAATGCTTTGCAGGCTTTTTCTTGGTTCTAGCAGGCTTAGGCATAAACTGGCAGACAAACTCAATAACTCTGCTTATTCTCTTTCTCTGCTGTACTGACAGTCTTGCTTAAATACTCTGTTTTCTTTCTTTATGCTGCACTAAGCTCTGCTTAAGTCTGGTCTCTGTACTTTAGGTCTGTTCTGGTATCCTTGGATGGGGTGCCTTCGACTGTTATTCCCCACCTGACACAGCCGTAGAATTATTCCTCTGGCTGATTACTCTGTCCCAATGGCTTCCAGACTTCTTCTTCTATGGTCAGCAGAGCTTAAGCTGCTCTGGCTGACATAGGCATCCACCTTTCTCCTGTCCAGACTAGACTAGACTAAATTGAAAACTGCTTCCCCTCCTTACTGGAAGAAGCAGGACTGGCCCACTCTTGCCCAGATAGGGGAGAATTGAATGGTAAATTCCATTCTGACTAAATATATCTCTGCCATATACGCTGCCACCTGCTGGTGAACCAGGCATATTACATGAACAAAACAGATGCATAAGAGTAATATAAATGCAGACTTGTGAAGGACCTTGAAATAAATACACAGATGACATAGGTTTTAGCAATAAAATACAGTAGCGGAGAGGAAGAATAGTAACACCACTCTGGGGTGTTACAAGTACAGGATAAGTAATGTAATGTACAGTATATACACAGTGATTCCACTAGCATAATAGTGAGCGCAGCTCTGCAGTAAAATTACTTATTCACAGTTCAGTGCTTTGGTCAGTGATTTCCATAATTGAATGTGAGTCAAAACCAGGAGTAAAGACTACACACAGATCAGGTATAAGGAAAAGTTCTGCAGATGTTCTTACCAAACACTGACTATGTGAATGAGGCATAACGCAGGATGTAAATCAGGATCAGTACAGAATAAGTAATGTAATGTATGTACACAGTGACTCCACCAGCAGAATAGTGAGTGCAGCTCTGGAGTATAATGCAGGATGTAAATCAGGATCAGTACAGAATAAGTAATGTAATGTATGTACACAGTGACTCCACCAGCAGAATAGTGAGTGCAGCTCTGGAGTATAATACAGGATGTAACTCAGGATCAGTACAGGATAAGTAATGTATGTACACAGTGACTGCACCAGCAGAATAGTGAGTGCAGCTCTGGAGTATAATGCAGGATGTAAATCAGGATCAGTACAGAATAAGTAATGTAATGTATGTACACAGTGACTCCACCAGCAGAATAGTGAGTGCAGCTCTGGAGTATAATACAGGATGTAACTCAGGATCTGTACAGGATAAGTAATGTAATGTATTTACACAGTGACTGCACCAGCAGAATAGTGAGTGCAGCTCTGAAGAATAATACAGGATGTAACTCAGGATCAGTACAGGATAAGTAATGTAATGTATGTACACAGTGACTCCACCAGCAGAATAGTGAGTGCAGCTCTGGAGTATAATACAGGATGTAACTCAGGATCAGTACAGGAGAAGTAATGTAATGTATGTACAAGGTGACTCCACCAGCAGAATAGTGAGTGCAGCTCTGGAGTATAATACAGGATGTAACTCAGGATCAGTGAAGGATAAGTAATGTATGTACACAGTGACTGCACCAGCAGAATAGTGAGTGCAGATCTGGAGTATAATACAGGATGTAACTCAGGATCAGTGAAGGATAAGTAATGTAATGTATGTACACAGTGACTGCACCAGCAGAATAGTGAGTGCAGCTCTGGAGTATAATACAGGATTTAATTCAGGATCAGTACAGGATAAGTATTGTAATGTGTATACACAGTGACTCCACCAGCAGAATAGTGAGTGCAGCTCTGGAGTATAATACAGGATGTAACTCAGGATCAGTACAGGAGAAGTAATGTAATGTATGTACACCGTGACTGCACCAGCAGAATAGTGAGTGCAGCTCTGGAGTATAATACAGGATGTAACTCAGGATCAGTACAGGATAAGTAATGTATGTACACCGTGACTGCACCAGCAGAATAGTGAGTGCAGCTCTGGAGTATAATACAGGATGTAACTCAGGATCAGTACAGGATAAGTAATGATTTTGCATGTGCGTGAGAAAAATCGGCATGTTTGGTACCCAGACCCGAACCCAGACTTCTTCACAGAAGTTCTGGTTTGGGATCGGTGTTGTGTAGATTTTATTATTTTCCCTTATAACATGGTGATGGACCATGTGATGAGCGCAGTGACGTCATCAAAGGTCCTTTAGCCAGGTCCTGAAGAAAGTAGAATGAAGAGGAGATACACTATGCGATCAAGTGGATGGGGTGAGTTAAATTTGTTTATTATTTTTAACCCCTCAATGGACATTTTACTACGCATTCTGTATTAAGAATGCTATTATTTTCCCTTATAACCATGTTATAAGGGAAAATAATAAAGATTGGGTCCCCATTCCAATCGTCTCCTAGCAACCATGCGTAAAAATCGCACCGCATCCTCACTTGCTTGTGGATGCTTGCGATTTTCACGCAGCTCCATTCACTTCTATGGGGCCTGCGTTGGGTAAAAAATGCACAATATAGAGCATGCTGCAATTTTCACGCAACGCACAAGTGATGCGTGAAAATAACCGCTCATCTACACAGCCCCATTGAAGTGAATGGGTCCGGATCCAGTGCGGGTGCAATGCGTTCACCTCATGCATTGCACTTGCACGAAATTCTCGCCCGTGTCAAAGGGGCCTTAGGTGTCAACTCTATTGCTGAAACTGACAGGTGTGAACTAGGTCCAGTTCTGCCATTTTAACCCTTTGGGGGGCCCAATTCTGAGTTTTGCTATGGGACCCCATGATTACTATGTACGCCCCTGCCTGTGTGCCAAATTTTGTGATTTTAAATGCAACGGTGCAGATTCCTTTAGCGGACATACACACATACACTCAGCTTTATATATTAGATATACAAAAAGATACAGTGCTATCTAGTAAGCATACAAAAAGATACACAACATCTAGTAAGGAACGCGGACGTGGACATGGTCGTGGTGGTGTTAGTGGACCCTCTGGTGCTGGGAGAGGACGTGGCCGTTCTGCCACAGCCACACGTCCTAGTGTACCAACTACCTCAGGTCCCAGTAGCCGCCAGAATTTACAGCGATATTTGGTGGGGCCCAATGCCGTTCTAAGGATGGTAAGGCCTGAGCAGGTACAGGCATTAGTCAATTGGGTGGCCGAAAGTGGATCCAGTACGTTCACATTATCTCCCACCCAGTCTTCTTCAGAAAGCGGACAGATGGCGCCTGAAAACCAAGCCCATCAGTCTGTCACATCACCCCCATGCATATCAGGGAAACTGTCTGAGCCTCAAGTTATGCAGCAGTCTCTTATGCTGTTTAAAGACTCTGCTGGCAGGGTTTCCCAAGGGCATCCACCTAGCCCTTCCCCAGCGGTGGAAGAGATAGAATGCACTGATGCACAACCACTTATGTTTCCTGATGATGAGGACATGGGAATACCACCTCAGCACGTCTCTGATGATGACGAAACACAGGTGCCAACTGCTGCGTCTTTCTGCAGTGTGCAGACTGAACAGGAGGTCAGGGATCAAGACTGGGTGGAAGACGATGCAGGGGACGATGAGGTCCTAGACCCCACATGGAATGAAGGTCGTGCCACTGACTTTCAGAATTCAGAGGAAGAGGCAGTGGTGAGACCGAGCCAACAGCGTAGCAAAAGAGAGAGCAGGGGGCAAAAGCAGAACACCCGCCGCCAAGAGAGTTGCGTAAAAAATGCACAATATAGAGCTTGCTGCGATTTTCACGCAACGCACAAGTGATGCGTGAAAATAACTGCTCATCTACACAGCACCATTGAAGTGAATGGGTCCGGATTCAGTGCGGGTGCAATGCGTTCACCACACGCATTGCACTTGCACGAAATTCTCGCCCGTGTCAAAGGGGCCTTAGGTGTCAACTCTATTGCTGAAACTGACAGGTGTGAACTAGGTCCAGTTATGCCATTTTAACCCTTTGGGGGGCCCAATTCTGAGTTTTGCTATGGGCACCATGATTACTATGTACACCCCTGCCTGTGTGCCAAATTTTGTGATTTTAAATGCAACGGTGCGGATTCCTTTAGCGGACATACACACATACTCTCAGCTTTATATATTAGATATACAAAAATATACAGTGCTAAAATAACAAAAGTTAGCAAAAAAGGCAAGACAGACAAGCAAACAGTACATAAATAAAAGGTATAAAATAGCGACTCACATACCAATTGGATTGGTGATGGATCTAAAGTATACTGGGAGAACAGCTGAAAGTTAATCAGGTCGCCTTATGGTTAGGGATGAGCGAACCCAAACTGTATAGTTCGGGTTCGTACCGAATTTTGGGGTGTTCGTGACACGGACCCGAACCCGAACATTTACGTAGAAATTCGGGTTCGGGTTCGTTGTTCGGCAATTTCTATGGCACATTTTGAAAGCCTGCAAAGCAGCCAATCAACAAGCGTCATACTACTTGCCCCAAGAGGCCATCAAAGCCATGCCTACTATTGGCATGGCTGTGATTGGCCAGTGCAGCATGTGACCCAGCCTCTATTTAAGATGGAGTCACGTAGCGCCGCACGTCACTCTGCTCTGATTAGTGTAGGGAGAGGATGCAGCTGCTGTTAGGGCGAGATTAGGCAGGGATTTACTCAGCAAAAACACTTAATGAAGTGATCGATCTACAGCTGTGTATCATTCAACTTCTGCTAGTTAATTGCTCACTGTTTTTAGGCTGCCCAGAGCGTTTTTCTGTCACTTTTTTCTGGGGTGATCGGCGGCCGTCTTGTGGTGCGCCAGCACAAGCTGCCACCAAGTCCATTTAACCATCAATAGTGTGTTGTTTTTTTTTGCTATATCCTACATCAGGGGCATGGCTGTGCTTATTGTCACTCATAGAAACTCAGGATAGAATTTTCTATATTTTATTGAGGGGTGAAATTCACTTTCAAAAATAGCAATCCCCTAAATCTGGTGTTACAGCTGTGGCTAGCCAAGTGTAATACTGTCTGCTGTCTGGGAAAGGATATATTTTTTTCTGGGGTGAAATTCAATTGCCAAAATAGCAATACCCTAAATCTGTGGTTCCAGCTGTGGCAGGACAAGTTTCATAGTGTCCGTCAACGCATAGTTTTTGTTCTGGGTTAAAATTCAAATCCCAAAATAGCAATACCCTAAATCAGTGGTTTCTGCTGTTGCAGGCCAAGTGTAAATCTGTCCGTAAAAGGGTATATTACACTCAGCGTGCATCTCCAAGTGTATTCTTTTCCGTAAAAGGGTATATTACACAAAGTGTTAAATTACAATTGCTGAGAGCATAAGCCTTTAAATTTGCACGCACTATTGTGCATCTCATAGTGTATTTCTGTCCGTAAAAGGGTATATTACACTCAAGGTGTAAATTCAAGTGCTGATAGGGTCATTCTCAATAACTTCATACGCTATCGTGCATCTCCAAGTGTATTTCTTTCCGTTAAAGTGTATATTACAATAAGTGTTAAGCATAATCCTATATATTTTTTCACACGCTACTGTGAATCTCCAAGTCTAATTCTGTCCGTAAAAAGATACCTTTCATCCGGGGCCTAAATACTAGGCCTACAATTGATATTCCCCTAAATCTGTGGTTACTGCTGTGCCTGTATTAGTGTGATACGGTACATAAATAGACCCTCTGGTGCTGGGAGAGGACGTCCTAGTGAACCTACTACCTCAGGTCCCAGTACCCGCCAGAATTTACAGCGATATTTTGTGGGGCCCAATGCCGTTCTAATGATGGTAAGGCCTGAGCAGGTACAGGCATTAGTCAATTTGGTGGCCGACAGTGGATCCAGCACGTTCAAATTATCTCCCACCCAGTCTTCTGCAGAAAGCGGACAGATGGCGTCTGAAAACCAAGCCCATCAGTCTGTCACATCACCCCCATGCATATCAGGGAAACTGTCTGCGCCTCAAGTTATGCAGCAGTCTCTTATGCTGTTTGAAGACTCTGCCAGCAGGGTTTCCCAAGGGCATCCACCTAGCCCTTCCCCAGCGGTGGAAGACATAGAATGCACTGACGCACAACCACTTATGTTTCCTGATGATGAGGACATGGGAATACCACCTCAGCTTGTCTATGATGATGATGAAACACAGGTGCCAACTGCTGCGTCTTTCTGCAGTGTGCAGACTGAACAGGAGGTCAGGGAGGAAGACTGGGTGGGAGATGATGCAGGGGACGATGAGGTCATAGACCCCACATGGAATGAAGGTCGTGCCACTGACTTTCAGAGTTCAGAGGAAGAGGCAGTGGTGAGACCGAGCCAACAGCGTAGCAAAAAAGGGAGCAGGGGGCAAAAGCAGAACACCTGCCGCCAAGAGAGTTCGCCTACTACTGGCCACCGCCACCTGGGACCGAGCACCCCAAAGACAGCTTCAAGGAGTTCCCTGGCGTGGCAGTTCTTCAAAAAATGTGCTGACGACAAGACCCAAGTGGTTTGCACGCTGTGCCATCAGAGCCTGAAGCGAGGCATTAACGTTCTGAACCTTAGCAAAACCTGCATGACCAGGCACCTGCATGCAAAGCATGAACTGCAGTGGAGTAAACAGCTTAAAAACAAGGAACTCACTCAGGCTCCCCCTGCTACCTCTTCTGCTGCTGCCTCGGCCTCTTCCTCCGCCTCAGGAGGAACCTTGGCACCTGCCGCCCAGCAAACAGGGGATGTGCCACCAACACCACCACCTCCGTCACCAAGCATCTCCACCATGTCACACGGCAGCGTTCAGCTCTCCATCTCACAAACATTTGAGAGAAAGCGTAAATTCATACCTAGCCACCCTCGATCCCGGACCCTGAATGCCAGCATTTCTAAACTACTGGCCTATGAAATGCTGTCATTTAGGCTGGTGAACACACAGCTTCAAACAGCTCATGTCGCTTGCTGTCCCACAGTACGTCGTTCCCAGCCGCCACTACATCTCCAAGAGAGCCGTGCCTTCCCTGCACAACCAAGTATACGATAAAATCAAGTGTGCACAGCGCAACGCCATCTGTGGCAAGGTCCACCTAACCACAGATACGTGGACCAGTAAGCACGGCCAGGGACGCTACATCTCCCTAACTGCACACTGGGTAAATGTAGTGGCGGCTGGGCCCCAGGCGGAGAGTTCTTTGGCGCACGTCCTTCCGCCGCCAAGGATCGCAGGGCAACACTCTTTGCCTCCTGTAGCCTCCTACTCCTACTCGGCTTTCTCATCCTCTTCTTCCACCTGCTCATCCAGTCAGCCACACACCTTCACCACCAACTTCAGCACAGCACGGGTTAAACGTCAGCAGGCCATTCTGAAACTCATATGTTTGGGGGACAGGCCCTACACCGCACAGGAGTTGTGGGGGGGTATAGAACAACAGACCGACGAGTGGTTGCTGCCGGTGAGCCTCAAGCCCGGCCTGGTGGTGTGCGATAATGGGCGAAATCTCGTTGCAGCTCTGGGACTAGCCGGTTTGACGCACATCCCTTGCCTGGCGCATGTGCTGAATTTGGTGGTGCAGAAGTTCATTCACAACTACCCCGACATGTCAGAGCTGCTGCATAAAGTGCGGGCCGTCAGTGGGCGCTTCCGGCGTTCACATCCTGCCGCTGCTCGCCTGTCTGCGCTACAGCGTAACTTCGGCCTTTCCGCTCACCGCCTCATATGCGACATGCCCACCAGGTGGAACTCCACCTTGCACATGCTGGACAGACTGTGCGAGCAGCAGCAGGCCATAATGGAGTTTCAGCTGCAGCACGCACGGGTGAGTCGCACTGCGGAACAGCACCACTTCACCACCAATGACTAGGCCTCCATGCGAGACCTGTGTGCCCTGTTGCGCTGTTTCGAGTACTCCACCAACATGGCCAGTGGCGATGACGCCGTTATCAGCGTTACAATACCACTTCTATGTCTCCTTGAGAAAACACTTAGGGTGATGATGGAAGAGGAGGTGGCCCAGGAGGAGGAGGAGGAAGAGGGGTCATTTTTAGCACTTTCAGGCCAGTCTCTTCGAAGTGACTCAGAGGGAAGTTTTTTGCAACAGCAGAGGCCAGGTACAAATGTGGCCAGACAGGGCCCACTACTGGAGGAGGAGGAGGACGAGGATGAGGAGGAGGTGGAGGAGGATGAGGATGAAGCATGTTCACAGCGGGGTGGCACCCAACGCAGCTCGGGCCCATCACTGGTGCGTGGCTGGGGGGAAACACAGGACGATGACGATACGCCTCCCACAGAGGACAGCTTGTCCTTACCTCTGGGCAGCCTGGCACACATGAGTGACTACATGCTGCAGTGCCTGCGCAACGACAGCAGAGTTGCCCACATTTTAATATGTGCAGACTACTGGGTTGCCACCCTGCTGGATCCCCGGTACAAAGACAATGTGCCCACCTTACTTCCTACACTGGAGCGTGATAGGAAGATGCGCGAGTACAAGCGCATGTTGGTAGACGCGCTACTGAGAGCATTCCCAAATGTCACAGGAGAACAAGTGGAAGCCCAAGGCGAAGGCAGAGGAGGAGCAAGAGGTCGCCAACGCAGCTGTGTCATGGCCAGCTCCTCTGAGGGCAGGGTTAGCATGGCAGAGATGTGGAAAAGTTTTGTCACCACGCCACAGCTAAATGCACCACCACCTGATACGGAACGTGTTAGCAGGAGGCAACATTTCACTAACATGGTGGAACAGTACCTGTGCACACCCCTCCACGTACTGACTGATGGTTCGGCCCCATTCAACTTCTGGGTCTCCAAATTGTCCACGTGGCCAGAGCTAGCCTTTTATGCCTTGGAGGTGCTGGCCTGCCCGGCGGCCAGCGTTTTGTCTGAACGTGTATTCAGCACGGCAGGGGGCGTCATTACAGACAAACGCAGCCGCCTGTCTACAGCCAATGTGGACAAGCTGACGTTCATAAAAATGAACCAGGCATGGATCCCACAGGACCTGTCCATCCCTTGTGCAGATTAGACATTTATAACTACCTCCCCTTAACCATATATTCTTGTACTCCAGGGCACTTCTTCATTCAATCCTCTTTTTTTTTTTTTTTTAATTGACAATTTTTATTGTTTTTATATTTGTCATAGCATGGTACAGGCTTGAAGACAAAATACAACAATATTACTTGTGACATAAAAGAAGGCAATATATAAATTCGAAAAAATCATCACAAGTTTTTTGTAACAGGCGGGCGATATGGCCCAACATTGACAGGCATTAGTTACTGATTGGCTTGGGTAGATTTCTATTCAAACAGAATGACACGGATTAAACAGAATGACACGGATCCTAGGGTCCAATTCCCATGATGAGGTAGATTGAAAATAAGGGCAAGAATGGGTGTAGAGGAGGGGGATATGCAAGGTGACCACCCCTCACCCGAGAGAATATTACCAAGCAACCCTTAGGAAATATGAGCATATGTTTATAGTTAGCTATGTAAATCCTCTATATTCTTTCCATGGGGACCAAATTTTTAAAAACTTGGGCCTAGAGTGTGATTCCCAATGAGAGATTTCCTCCAACCTGTAGATCTGGTCCACTTTATTGATCCAATGATCAATACTGGGGATGTCTGAAGAGAGCCAATGCAAGGGCAAGAGTAATCTAGCTGCTGCTAGTAGGAGTAAGAATAGAGATGTTTTATGTGGTCCCACTTTCTCCATCTTCAAGGAGACCAGAACTATTTCCGGTTTACAAGGGAAAGACGTCTGACAAATCTTATTACAGATTTGGAGAATTTTGTGTCACCAGGGCTCAATTAGGTCGCAGGACCACCATGTGCATAAATGTACCTTTTGATGTATGACATCTCCAACAAACATCTGAAGCTGTTGAACTGTACATACAGGTTTTATCTGGGGTCTTGTACCACCTCATGAGAATTTTGTAACTATTCTCCTGTATGCGTATACACCTGGACAGTTTGTGGGGGGAGGATAAAAGTTTAGTAATCTCTTGAGGTGATAAGTTGCGCTGTAAATCTCTTTCCCAAATGCCTACAATCGCGGGCTTGGGAGGAGAGGGAGGTGATTTCAAATGTTTGTATATCTTAGATATAGTTTTAGAAGGATAAATCTTGTTGCCCAGCATTGTCTCAAACCAGTTAAATTCTCTCACCTGGAAGGCTTGTTTCGCACAGAGGAGGACCTCTGTTTTGAGGAAACGCTGTAATATTGGATTGCGAATCTGCGCATCCAGTCTTGTGTTTATTTCAGAGTCCGAAACAACACAACCATCTTTATCTATTAATTGTGAGGCGGCAATTGCTGAGTTTCTTATGTCTGTAGGGCAGCTACCCTTTAATTCTTTGGGTGCCAGATCAATGATGTATCTAATAAGTAGGAGAGGGGAAGGAAGCAAGGGGCTCTCAGGGTTGGAAGCGAACCTCCTCCAGACCTTTAAGGTGTTACGTGTGATAGGGTTGGTAATCAGGCTGGGTTGAGGTAGTGGCTTATTGGCCAATATAAGTGCTCTAATAGAGGATGGAAGAAGGGCATTTTCCAACTCTGGCCAGGACTTGTGATCAGGTTCCCTAATTAAGTCTATAATTCTGGATAGTTGGATAGCGTTCATATAAGTCTCCGGATCGGGGAGACCAATACCACCCGAAGCTCTGGGTTTGGTCAAAGTGTCAAAGGAGATGCGAGGACTTTTACCCTGCCATATAAACTTGCGTATGTATTTATTAAGAGAGGTAAAATATGATTTGGGTATTTCTATAGGTAGGACTTGCATCAGGTATGTAAGTTTGGGCATGATCAGAGACATGAAAATGTTTTTTCTACCGAACCAGGAGAGGTATTGAGAGTCTAGGGAGTTCATCTGTGTATGCATAGCCAGTAAAAGGGGCATGTAGTTTAATCAGAATAAATCAGGTAAGTGTGGAGAGAGTTTGACCCCCAAGTAGGTTAATTGCTGGGTTTGCCAATTGAATGAGGAGTTTACTTTGAGGGATGAGACACTAGCGGGCGAGAGGCCTATATGAAGGACCTGGGACTTTGAAGGGTTAATTTTAAAGTTTGACAAAGAGCCATAAAGGTTAAAGAGGACCTTTCACCAGAGGAAAGCCTCTAAACTAACTATACAGAGGTGTAGAGCGGCGCCCAGGGATCCCCCTGCACTTACTGTTATCCCCGGGCGCCGCTCCGTTCGCCCGGTATAGCCTCCGGTATGTAAGTAGTTAGGCTCCACCCACTTGATACTGCCGGCGTCTTCTTCTCCTATGCTGTAGCGCTGGCCAATCGCAGCGCTCAGCTCATAGCCTGGCTATGAGCTGAGCGCTGCCATTGGCCAGCGCTACAGCATAGGAGAAGAAGACGCCGGCAGGATCAAGTGGGTGGAGCCTAACTACTCACATACCGGAGGCTATACCGGGCGAACGGAGCGGCACCCGGGGATAACAGTAAGTGCAGGGGGATCCCTGGGCGCCGCTCTACACCTCTGTATAGTTAGTTTAGAGGCTTTCCTCTGGTAAAAGGTCCTCTTTAACCACCTCCGGACCGCCTAACTCAAAATCGCGTTCCGGAGGTGGCAGCGCTGCGCACAGTCACGCAAATATGCGTCATCTCGCGAGACGCGAGACTTCCTGTGAACGCGCGCACACAAGCGCGCGCGCTCACAGGAACGGAAGGTAAAAGAGTTGATCTCCAGCCTGCCAGCGGCGATCGTTCGCTGGCAGGCTGGAGATGTGTTTTTTTTAACCCCTAACAGGTATATTAGACGCTGTTTTGATAACAGCGTCTAATATGCCTGCTACCTGGTCCTCTGGTGGTCCCCTTTGTTTGGATCGACCACCAGAGGACACAGGTAGCTCAGTAAAGTAGCACCAAGCACCACTACACTACACTACACCCCCCCCCGTCACTTATTACTCCCCTTATTAGCCCCTGATCACCCCATATAGACTCCCTGATCACCCCCCTGTCATTGATTACCCCCTGTCATTAATCAACCCCCTGTAAAGCTCCATTCAGACGTCCGCATGATTTTTACGGATCCACTGATAGATGGATCGGATCCGCAAAACGCATCCGGACGTCTGAATGAAGCCTTACAGGGGCATGATCAATGACTGTGGTGATCACCCCATATAGACTCCCTGATCACCCCCCTGTCATTGATTACCCCCCTGTCATTGATCACCCCCCTGTAAAGCTCCATTCAGATGTCCGCATGATTTTTACGGATGCACTGATAGATGGGTCGGATCCGCAAAACGCATCCGGACGTCTGAATGAAGCCTTACAGGGGCATGATCAATGACTGTGGTGATCACCCCATATAGACTCCCTGATCACCCCCCTGTCATTGATTACCCCCCTGTCATTGATCACCCCCCTGTAAAGCTCCATTCAGATGTCCGCATGATTTTTACGGATGCACTGATAGATGGATCGGATCCGCAAAACGCATCCGGATGTCTGAATGAAGCCTTACAGGGGCGTGATCAATGACTGTGGTGATCACCCCATATAGACTCCCTGATCACCCCCCTGTCATTGATTACCCCCCTGTAAAGCTCCATTCAGACGTCCGCATGATTTTTACGGATGCACTGATAGATGGATCGGATCCGCAAAACGCATCCGGACGTCTGAATGAAGCCTTACAGGGGCATGATCAATGACTGTGGTTATCACCCCATATAGACTCCCTGATAACCCCCCTGTCATTGATTACCCCCCTGTAAAGCTCCATTCAGACGTCCGCATGATTTTTACGGATCCACTGATAGATGGATCGGATCCGCAAAACGCATCCGGACGTCTGAATGAAGCCTTACAGGGGCGTGATCAATGACTGTGGTGATCACCCCATATAGACTCCCTGATCACCCCCCTGTCATTGATCACCCCCCTGTCATTGATTACCCCCCTGTCATTGATCACCCCCCTGTAAAGCTCCATTCAGATGTCCGCATGATTTTTACGGATGCACTGATAGATGGATCGGATCCGCAAAACACATCCGGACGTCTGAATGAAGCCTTACAGGGGCGTGATCAATGACTGTGGTGATCACCCCATATAGACTCCCTGATCACCCCCCTGTCATTGATCACTCCCCCTGTCATTGATCACCCCCCTGTCATTGATCACCCCCCTGTCATTGATCACCCCCCTGTAAGGCTCCATTCAGACATTTTTTTGGCCCAAGTTAGCGGAATTATTTTTTTTTTTTTCTTACAAAGTCTTATATTCCACTAACTTGTGTCAAAAAATAAAATCTCACATGAACTCACCATACCCCTCACGGAATCCAAATGCGTAAAATTTTTTAGACATTTATATTCCAGACCTCTTCTCACGCTTTAGGGCCCCTAGAATGCCAGGGCAGTATAAATACCCCACATGTGACCCCATTTCGGAAAGAAGACACCCCCAGGTATTCCGTGAGGGGCATATTGAGTCCATGAAAGATTGAAATTTTTGTCCCAAGTTAGCGGAAAGGGAGACTTTGTGAGAAAAAAATTAAAAATATCAATTTCCGCTAACTTGTGCCAAAAAAAAAAAAATTTCTATGAACTCGCCATGCCCCTCATTGAATACCTTGGGGTGTCTTCTTTCCAAAATGGGGTCACATGTGGGGTATTTATACTGCCCTGGCATTCTAGGGGCCCCAAAGCGTGAGAAGAAGTCTGGTATACAAATGTCTAAAAATGCCCTCCTAAAAGGAATTTGGGCCCCTTTGCGCATCTAGGCTGCAAAAAAGTGTCACACATCTGGTATCGCCGTACTCAGGAGAAGTTGGGGAATGTGTTTTGGGGTGTCATTTTACATATACCCATGCTGGGTGAGAGAAATATCTTGGTCAAATGCCAACTTTGTATAAAAAAATGGGAAAAGTTGTCTTTTGCCAAGATATTTCTCTCACCCAGCAAGGGTATATGTAAAATGACACCCCAAAACACATTACCCCAAAACACATTCCCCACCTTCTTCTGAATACGGCGATACCACATGTGTGACACTTTTTTGCAGCCTAGGTGGGCAGAGGGGCCCATATTCCAAAGAGCACCTTTAGGATTTCACAGGTCATTTACCTACTTACCACACATTAGGGCCCCTGGAAAATGCCAGGGCAGTATAACTACCCCACAAGTGACCCCATTTTGGAAAGAAGACACCCCAAGGTATTCCGTGAGGGGCATGGCGAGTTCCTAGAATTTTTTATTTTTTGTCACAAGTTAGTGGAAAATGCTGATTTTTTTTTATTTTTTTTTTCATACAAAGTCTCATATTCCACTAACTTGTGACAAAAAATAAAAACTTCCATGAACTCACTATGCCCATCAGCGAATACCTTGGGGTCTCTTCTTTCCAAAATGGGGTCACTTGTGGGGTAGTTATACTGCCCTGGCATTCTAGGGGCCCAAATGTGTGGTAAGGAGTTTGAAATCAAATTCTGTAAAAAATTACCTGTGAAATCCGAAAGGTGCTCTTTGGAATATGGGCCCCTTTGCCCACCTAGGCTGCAAAAAAGTGTCACACATCTGGTATCTCCGTACTCAGGAGAAGTTGGGGAATGTGTTTTGGGGTGTCATTTTACATATACCCATGCTGGGTGAGAGAAATATCTTGGCAAAAGACAACTTTTCCCATTTTTTTATACAAAGTTGGCATTTGACCAAGATATTTCTCTCACCCAGCATGGGTATATGTAAAAAGACACCCCAAAACACATTCCTCAACTTCTCCTGAATACAGAGATACCAGATGTGTGACACTTTTTTGCAGCCTAGGTGGGCAAAGGGGCCCATATTCCAAAGAGCACCTTTCGGATTTCACAGGTCATTTTTTACAGAATTTGATTTCAAACTCCTTACCACACATTTGGGCCCCTAGAATGCCAGGGCAGTATAACTACCCCACAAGTGACCTCATTTTGGAAAGAAGAGACCTCAAGGTATTCGCTGATGGGCATAGTGAGTTCATGGAAGTTTTTATTTTTTGTCACAAGTTAGTGGAATATGAGACTTTGTATGAAAAAAAAAATAAAAAAAAAAATCATCATTTTCCACTAACTTGTGACAAAAAATAAAAAATTCTAGGAACTTGCCATGCCCCTCACGGAATACCTTGGGGTGTCTTCTTTCCAAAATGGGGTCACTTGTGGGGTAGTTATACTGCCCTGGCATTCTAGGGGCCCAAATGTGTGGTAAGGAGTTTGAAATCAAATTCTGTAAAAAATGACCTGTGAAATCCGAAAGGTGCTCTTTGGAATATGGGCCCCTTTGCCAACCTAGGCTGCAAAAAAGTGTCGCACATCTGGTATCTCCGTACTCGGGAGAAGGTGGGGAATGTGTTTTGGGGTGTCATTTTACATATACCCATGCTGGGTGAGAGAAATATCTTGGCAAAAGACAACTTTTCCCATTTTTTTATACAAAGTTGGCATTTGACCAAGATATTTATCTCACCCAGCATGGGTATATGTAAAAAGACACCCCAAAACACATTCCTCAACTTCTCCTGAATACAGAGATACCAGATGTGTGACACTTTTTTGCAGCCTAGGTGGGCAAAGGGGCCCATATTCCAAAAAGCACCTTTCGGATTTCACTGGTCATTTTTTACAGAATTTGATTTCAAACTCCTTACCACACATTTGGGCCCCTAGAATGCCAGGGCAGTATAACTACCCCACAAGTGACCCCATTTTGGAAAGAAGAGACACCAAGGTATTTCGTGATGGGCATAGTGAGTTCATAGAAGTTTTTATTTTTTGTCACAAGTTAGTGGAATATGAGACTTTGTAAGAAAAGAAAAAAATATATAAAAATCATCATTTTCCGCTAACTTGTGACAAAAAATAAAAAGTTCTATGAACTCACTATGCCCATCAGCGAATACCTTAGGGTGTGTACTTTCCGAAATGGGGTCATTTGTGGGGTGTTTGTACTGTCTGGCCATTGTAGAACCTCAGGAAACATGACAGGTGCTCAGAAAGTCAGAGCTGCTTCAAAAAGCGGAAATTCACATTTTTGTACCATAGTTTGTAAACGCTATAACTTTTACCCAAACCATTTTTTTTTTACCCAAACATTTTTTTTTTATCAAAGACATGTAGAACAATAAATTTAGAGCAAAATTTCTATATGGATCTCGTTTTTTTTTGCAAAATTTTACAACTGAAAGTGAAAAATGTCATTTTTTTGCAAAAAAATCGTTAAATTTCGATTAATAACAAAAAAAGTAAAAATGTCAGCAGCAATGAAATACCACCAAATGAAAGCTCTATTAGTGAGAAGAAAAGGAGGTAAAATTCATTTGGGTGGTAAGTTGCATGACCGAGCAATAAACGGTGAAAGTAGTGTAGGTCAGAAGTGTAAAAAGTGGCCTGGTCTTTCAGGGTGTTTAAGCACTGGGGGCTGAGGTGGTTAAGCGTCGACAGGATTTTGGGCATGAATTTGTGCGGGTTAGTGGTGGTGATTAGAGTTGAGCGAACACCTGGATGTTCGGGTTCGAGAAGTTCGGCCGAACTTCCCGGAAATGTTCGGGTTCGGGATCCGAACCCGATCCGAACTTCGTCCTGAACCCGAACCCCATTGAAGTCAATGGGGACCCGAACTTTTGGGCACTAAAAAGGCTGTAAAACAGCCCACGAAAGAGCTAGAGGGCTGCAAAAGGCAGCAACATCTAGGTAAATCCCCTGCAAACAAATGTGGATAGGGAAATTAATTAAAATAAAAATAAAAAAAATAAAAATGAACCAATATCAATTGGACAGAGGTCCCATAGCAGAGAATCTGGCTTCACGTCAGCAGAGAATCAGTCTCTTCATGCCATAGCAAAGAATCTGGCTTCA
Source organism: Bufo bufo (assembly GCF_905171765.1). NCBI lineage: Eukaryota > Metazoa > Chordata > Amphibia > Anura > Bufonidae > Bufo > Bufo bufo. Next base: position 824,861,605 of record NC_053389.1, read on the forward strand.
TGTCAGCAGAGAAATTATGTCATAGCAGAGAATCAGGCTTCACGTCACCCACCACTGGAACAGGCCACTGTCACACATTTAGGCCCCGGCACCCAGACAGAGGAGAGCGGTCCCGTAACAGAGAATCTGGCCTTATGTCAGCGCAGAATCTGTATTCATGTCATAGCAGAGAATCAGGCTTCACGTCACCCACCACTGGAACAGGCCACTGTTACACATTTAGGCCCAGGCACCTAGGCAGAGGAGAGAGGTCCCGTAACAGAGAATCTGGCCTTATGTCAGCGCAGAATCTGTATTCATGTCATAGCAGAGAATCAGGCTTCACGTCACCCACCACTGGAACAGGCCACTGTTACACATTTAGGCCCAGGCACCCAGGCAGAGGAGAGAGGTCCCGTAACAGAGAATCTAGCCTTATGTCAGCGCAGAATCTGTATTCATGTCATAGCAGAGAATCAGGCTTCACGTCACCCACCACTGGAACAGGCCACTGTCACACATTTAGGCCCAGGCACCCAGGCAGAGGAGAGAGGTCCCGTAACAGAGAATCTGGAGTTATGTCAGCACAGAATCTGTATTCATGTCATAGCAGAGAATCAGGCTTCACGTTACCCACCACTGGAACAGGCCACTGTCACACATTTAGGCCCAGGCACCCAGGCAGAGGAGAGAGGTCCCGTAACAGAGAATCTGGCCTTATGTCAGCGCAGAATCAGTCTTCATGTCATAGCAGAGAATCAGGCTTCACGTCACCCACCACTGGAACAGGCCACTGTCAAACATTTAGGCCCCGGCACCCAGACAGAGGAGAGCGGTCCCGTAACAGAGAATCTGGCCTTATGTCGCTGCAGAATCTGTTTTCATGTCATAGCAGAGAATCAGGCTTCACGTCACCCACCACTGGAACAGGCCACTGTCACACATTTAGGCCCAGGCACCCAGGCAGAGGAGAGAGGTCCCGTAACAGAGAATCTGGCCTTATGTCAGCGCAGAATCTGTATTCTTGTCATAGCAGAGAATCAGGCTTCACGTCACCCACCACTGGAACAGGCCACTGTCACACATATAGGCCCAGGCACCCAGGCAGAGTAGAGAGGTCCCGTAACAGAGAATCTGGCCTTATGTCAGTGCAGAATCAGTCTTCATGTCATAGCAGAGAATCAGGCTTCACGTCACCCACCACTGGAACAGGCCACTGTCACACATTTAGGCCCAGGCACCCAGGCAGAGGAGAGAGGTCCCGTAACAGAGAATCTGGCCTTATGTCAGCGCAGAATCTGTATTCATGTCATAGCAGAGAATCAGGCTTCACGTCACCCACCACTGGAACAGGCCACTGTCACACATTTAGGCCCAGGCACCCAGGCAGAGGAGAGAGGTCCCGTAACAGAGAATCTGGCCTTATGTCAGCGCAGAATTTGAATTCATGTCATAGCAGAGAATCAGGCTTCATGTCACCCACCACTGGAACAGGCCACTGTCACACATTTAGGCCCAGGCACCCAGGCAGAGGAGAGAGGTCCCGTAACAGAGAATCTGGCTTCATGTCAGCGCAGAATCAGTCTTCATGTCATAGCAGAGAATCAGGCTTCACGTCACCCACCACTGGAACAGGCCACTGTCACACATTTAGGCCCAGGCACCCAGGCAGAGGAGAGAGGTCCCGTAACAGAGAATCTGGCCTTATGTCAGCGCAGAATCTGTATTCATGTCATAGCAGAGAATCAGGCTTCACGTCACCCACCACTGGAACAGGCCACTGTCACACATTTAGGCCCAGGCACCCAGGCAGAGGAGAGAGGTCCCGTAACAGAGAATCTGGCTTCATGTCAGCGCAGAATCAGTCTTCATGTTATAGCAGAGAATCAGGCTTCACGTCACCCACCACTGGAACAGGCCACTGTCACACATTTAGGCCCAGGCACGCAGGCAGAGGAGAGAGGTCCCGTAACAGAGAATCTGGCCTTATGTCAGCGCAGAATCAGTCTTCATGTCATAGCAGAGAATCAGGCTTCACGTCACCCACCACTGGAACAGGCCACTGTCACACATTTAGGCCCAGGCACCCAGGCAGAGGAGAGAGGTCCCGTAACAGAGAATCTGGCCTTATGTCAGCGCAGAATCTGAATTCATGTCATAGCAGAGAATCAGGCTTCACGTCACCCACCACTGGAACAGGCCACTGTCACACATTTAGGCCCAGGCACCCAGGCAGAGGAGAGAGGTCCCGTAACAGAGAATCTGGCCTTATGTCAGCGCAGAATCAGTCTTCATGTCATAGCAGAGAATCAGGCTTCATGTCACCCACCACTGGAACAGGCCACTGTCACACATTTAGGCCCAGGCGCCCAGGCAGAGGAGAGAGGTCCCGTAACAGAGAATCCGGCCTTATGTCAGCGCAGAATCAGTCTTCATGTCATAGCAGAGAATCAGGCTTCACGTCACCCACCACTGGAACAGGCCACTGTCACACATTTAGACCCACGCACCCAGGCAGAGGAGAGAGGTCCCGTAACAGAGAATCTGGCCTTATGTCAGCGCAGAATCTGAATTCATGTCATAGCAGAGAATCAGGCTTCACGTCACCCACCACTGGAACAGGCCACTGTCACACATTTAGGCCCAGGCACCCAGGCAGAGGAGAGAGGTCCCGTAACAGAGAATCTGGCCTTATGTCAGCGCAGAATCTGTATTCATGTGATAGCAGAGAATCAGGCTTCACGTCACCCACCACTGGAACAGGCCACTGTCACACATTTAGGCCCAGGCACCCAGGCAGAGGAGAGAGGTCCCGTAACAGAGAATCTGGCTTCATGTCAGCGCAGAATCAGTCTTCATGTCATAGCAGAGAATCAGGCTTCACGTCACCCACCACTGGAACAGGCCACTGTCACACATTTAGGCCCAGGCGCCCAGGCAGAGGAGAGAGGTCCCGTAACAGAGAATCTGGCCTTATGTCAGCGCAGAATCAGTCTTCATGTCATAGCAGAGAATCAGGCTTCACGTCACCCACCACTGGAACAGGCCACTGTCACACATTTAGACCCACGCACCCAGGCAGAGGAGAGAGGTCCCGTAACAGAGAATCTGGCCTTATGTCAGCGCAGATCTGAATTCATGTCATAGCAGAGAATCAGGCTTCACGTCACCCACCACTGGAACAGGCCACTGTCACACATTTAGGCCCAGGCACCCAGGCAGAGGAGAGAGGTCCCATAACAGAGAATCTGGCTTCATGTCAGCGCAGAATCAGTCTTCATGTCATAGCAGAGAATCAGGCTTCACGTCACCCACCACTGGAACAGGCCACTGTCACACATTTAGGCCCAGGCACCCAGGCAGAGGAGAGAGGTCCCGTAACAGAGAATCTGGCCTTATGTCAGCGCAGAATCTGTATTCATGTCATAGCAGAGAATCAGGCTTCACGTCACCCACCACTGGAACAGGCCACTGTCACACATTTAGGCCAAGGCACCCAGGCAGAGGAGAGAGGTCCCGTAACAGAGAATCTGGCTTCATGTCAGCGCATAATCAGTCTTCATGTCATAGCAGAGAATCAGGCTTCACGTCACCCACCACTGGAACAGGCCACTGTCACACATTTAGGCCCAGGCACCCAGGCAGAGGAGAGAGGTCCCGTAACAGAGAATCTGGCCTTATGTCAGCGCAGAATCAGTCTTCATGTCATAGCAGAGAATCAGGCTTCACGTCACTTACCACTGGAACAGGCCACTGTCACACATTTAGGCCCAGGCACCCAGGCAGAGGAGAGAGGTCCCGTAACAGAGAATCTGGCCTTATGTCAGCGCAGAATCTGAATTCATGTCATAGCAGAGAATCAGGCTTCACGTCACCCACCACTGGAACAGGCCACTGTCACACATTTAGGCCCAGGCACCCAGGCAGAGGAGAGAGGTCCCGTAACAGAGAATCTGGCCTTATGTCAGCGCAGAATCAGTCTTCATGTCATAGCAGAGAATCAGGCTTCACGTCACCCACCACTGGAACAGGCCACTGTCACACATTTAGACCCACGCACCCAGGCAGAGGAGAGAGGTCCCGTAACAGAGAATCTGGCCTTATGTCAGCGCAGAATCTGTATTCATGTCATAGCAGAGAATCAGGCTTCACGTCACCCACCACTAGAACAGGCCACTGTCACACATTTAGGCCCCGGCACCCAGACAGAGGAGAGGTTCATTCAACTTTCGGTTGCCCCACAATATAATGATAAAATGAAATTAAAAATAGTATTGAATGAGGAAGTGCCCTGGAGTAGAATAATATATTGTTAAGGGGAGGTAGTTAATATCTAATCTGCACATGGGATGGACAGGTCCTGTAGGATCCATGCCTGGTTTATTTTTATGAACGTCAGCTTGTCCACATTGGCTGTAGACAGGTGGCTGCGTTTGTCTGTAATGACGCCCCCTGCCGTGCTGAATACACGTTCAGACAAAACGCTGGCCGCCAGGCAGGCCAGCACCTCCAAGGCATAAAAGGCTAGCTCTGGCCACGTGGACAATTTGGAGACCCAGAAGTTGAATGGGGCCGAACCATCAGTCAGTACGTGGAGGGGTGTGCACAGGTACTGTTCCACCATGTTAGTGAAATGTTGCCTCCTGCTAACACGTTCCGTATCAGGTGGTGGTGTACTTAGCTGTGGGGTGGCGACAAAACTTTTCCACATTTCTGCCATGCTAACCCTGCCCTCAGAGGAGCTGGCCGTGACACAGCTGCGTTGGCGACCTCTTGCTCCTCCTCTGCCTTCGCCTTGGGCTTCCACTGGTTCCCCTGTGACATTTGGGAATGCTCTCAGTAGCGCGTCTACCAACGTGCGCTTGTAGTCGAGCATCTTCCTATCACGCTCCAGTGTAGGAAGTAAGGTGGGCACATTGTCTTTGTACCGGGGATCCAGCAGGGTGGCAACCCAGTATTCCGCACACGTTAAAATGTGGGCAACTCTGCTGTCGTTGCGCAGGCACTGCAGCATGTAGTCGCTCATGTGTGCCAGGCTGCCCAGAGGTAAGGACAAGCTGTCCTCTGTGGGAGGCGTATCGTCATCGTCCTGTGTTTCCCCCCAGCCACGCACCAGTGATGGGCCCGAGCGGCTTTGGGTGCCACCCCGCTGTGAACATGCTTCATCCTTATCCTCCTCCACCTCCTCCTCATCCTCGTCATTATCGTCCTCCAGTAGTGGGCCCTGTCTGGCCACATTTGTACCTGGCCTCTGCTGTTGCAAAAAACCTCCCTCTGAGTCACTTTGAAGAGACTGGCCTGAAAGTGCAAAAAATGACCCCTCTTCCTCCTCTTCCTCCTGGGCCACCTCCTCTTCCATCATCGCCCTAAGTGTTTTCTCAAGGAGACATAGAAGTGGTATTGTAACGCTGATAACGGCGTCATCGCCACTGGCCATGTTGGTGGAGTACTCGAAACAGCGCAACAGGGCACACAGGTCTCGCATGGAGGCCTAGTCATTGGTGGTGAAGTGTGTCTGACCCGCAGTGCGACTGACCCGTGCGTGCTGCAGCTGAAACTCCACTATGGCCTGCTGCTGCTCGCACAGTCTGTCCAGTATATGCAAGGTGGAGTTCCACCTGGTGGGTACGTCGCATATGAGGCGGTGAGCGGGAAGGCCGAAGTTACGCTGTAGTGCAGACAGGCGAGCAGTGGCAGGGTGTGAACGCCGGAAGCGCGAACAGAAAGCCCACACTTTATGCAGCAGCTCTGAAATGTCGGGGTAGTTGCGAATGAACTTCTGCACCACCAAATTCAGCACATGCGCCAGGCAAGGGATGTGCGTCAAACCGGCTAGTCCCAGAGCTGCAACGAGATTTCGCCCATTATCGCACACCACCAGGCCGGGCTTGAGGCTCACCGGCAGCAACCACTCGTCGGTCTGTTGTTCTATACCCCGCCACAACTCCTGTGCGGTGTGGGGCCTGTCCCCCAAACATATGAGTTTCAGAAGGGCCTGCTGACGTTTACCCCGGGCTGTGCTGCAGTTGGTGGTGAAGGTGTGTGGCTGACTGGATGAGCAGGTGGAAGAAGAGGAGGAGGAAGCTGAGTAGGAGGAGGAGCAGACAGGAGGCAAAGAATGTTGCCCTGCGATCCTTGGCGGCGGAAGGACGTGCGCCAAACAGCTCTCCGCCTGGGGCCCAGTCGCCACTACATTTACCCAGTGTGCAGTTAGGGAGATATAGCGTCCCTGGCCGTGCTTACTGGTCCACGTATCTGTGGTTAGGTGGACCTTGCCACAGATGGCGTTGCGCAGTGCACACTTGATTTTATCGGACACTTGTTTGTGCAGGGAAGGCACGGCTCTCTTGGAGAAGTAGTGGCGGCTGGGAACAACATACTGTGGGACAGCAAGTGACATGAGCTGTTTGAAGCTGTGTGTGTCCACCAGCTTAAATGACAGCATTTCATAGGCCAGTAGTTTAGAAATGCTGGCATTCAGGGCCAGGGATCGAGGGTGGCTAGGTGGGAATTTACGCTTTCTCTCAAATGTTTGTGAGATGGAGAGCTGAACGCTGCCGTGTGACATGGTTGAGATGCTTGGTGACGCAGGTGGTGGTGTTGGTGGGACATCCCATGTTTGCTGGGCGGCAGGTGCCAACGTTCCTCCAGAGGCAGAGGAAGAGGCCGAGGCGGCGGCAGCAGCAGCAGAAGAGGCCGAGGCAGCGGCAGCAGCAGAAGAGGCCGAGGTGGCAGCAGCAGAAGAGGCAGCAGGGGGAGCCTGAGTGACTTCCTTGTTTTTAAGGTGTTTACTCCACTGCAGTTCATGCTTTGCATGCAGGTGCCTGGTCATGCAGGTTGTGCTAAGGTTCAGAACGTTAATGCCTCGCTTCAGGCTCTGATGGCACAGCGTGCAAACCACTCGGGTCTTGTCGTCAGCACATTGTTTGAAGAAGTGCTATGCCAGGGAACTCCTTGAAGCTGCCTTTGGGGTGCTCGGTCCCAGATAGCGGCGGTCAGTAGCAGGCGAAGTCTCTTGGCGGCAGGTGTTCTGATTTTGCCCACTGCTCCCTCTTTTGCTAGGCTGTTGGCTCGGTCTCACCACTGCCTCTTCCTCCGAACTGTGAAAGTCAGTGGCACGACCTTCATTCCATGTGGGGTCTAGGACCTCATCGTCCCCTGCATCGTCTTCCACCCAGTCTTGATCCCTGACCTCCTGTTCTGTCTGCACACTGCAGAAAGACGCAGCAGTTGGCACCTGTGTTTCGTCATCATCAGAGACGTGCTGAGGTGGTATTCCCATGTCCTCATCATCAGGAAAATAAGTGGTTGTGCGTTAGTGCATTCTATCTCTTCCACCCCTGGGGAAGGGCTAGGTGGATGCCCTTGGGAAACCCTGGCAGCAGAGTCTTCAAACAGCATAAGAGACTGCTGCATAACTTGAGGCTCAGACAGTTTCCCTGATATGCATGGGGGTGATGTGACAGACTGATGGGCTTTGTTTTCATGCGCCATCTGTGAGCTTTCTGCAGAAGACTGGGTGGGAGATAATGTGAACGTGCTGGATGCACTGTCGGCCAACCAATTGACTAATGCCTGTAGCTGCTCAGGCCTTACCATCCTTAGAACGGCATTGGGCCCCACCAAATATCCCTGTAAATTCTGGCGGCTACTGGGACCTGAGGTAGTTGGTAAACTCGGACGTGTGGCTGTGGCAGAACGGCCACGTCCTCTCCCAGCACCAGAGGGTCCACTAACACCACCACGACCATGTCCGCGTCCGCGTCCCTTATTAGATGTTTTCCTCATTGTTCCTGTTCACCACAATTTTGAGAATGGCAAATTTGGGAATAGTTTTTCAACCCAGAACAAGAAGTGTGCTTTTACAGTCACTACAAAAAACTTGACCAGCTAAAACAGTACAGATTTGGTTGAATAGAGATGTGAGGCCTGTTTTTTTTTGCGCTGTGTGACAGGTATAGGTTTAATCACAGAATCACACTTCTATCAGCACGCTAGCGTGTGTCTTAGGTTTTTCTGAATGACACTATCAGTACCTTCAATGTAAGATTTTCTTTTTGGGATAATTTCAAGTAGGCCTCAAATACCAGAAACTAGTTATTTTGAGAATGGCAAATTTGGGAATGGTTTTTCAACCCAGAAAAAGAAGTGTGCTTTTACGGTCACTACAAATAACTTGACCAGCTAAAACAGTGCAGATTTGGTTGAATAGAGATGTGAGACCTGTTTTTTTTTGCGCTGTGTGACAGGTATAGGTTTAATCACAGAATCACACTTCTATCAGCACGCTAGCGTGTGTCTTAGGTTTTTCTGAATGACACTATCAGTACCTTCAATGTAAGATTTTCTTTTTGGGATAGATTTCAAGTAGGCCTCAAATACCAGAAACTAGTTATTTTGAGAATGGCAAATTTGGGAATGGTTTTTCAACCCAGAAAAAAAAGTGTGCTTTTACGGTCACTACAAATAACTTGACCAGCTAAAACAGTGCAGATTTGGTTGAATAGAGATGTGAGACCTGTTTTTTTTTTGCGCTGTGTGACAGGTATAGGTTTAATCACAGAATCAGACTTCTATCAGCACGGTAGCGTGTGTCTTAGGTTTTTCTGAATGACACTATCAGTACCTTCAATGTAAGATTTTCTTTTTGGGATAGATTTCAAGTAGGCCTCAAATACCAGAAACTAGTTATTTTGAGAATGGCAAATTTGGGAATGCTTTTTCAACCCAGAAAAAAAAGTGTGCTTTTCGGTCAATACAAATAACTTGACAGCTAAAACAGTACAGATTTGGTTGAATAGAAATGTCAGGTCTATTTTTTAGGCGCTGGGTGACAGGCTCAACTTGCCCCCTGATGTAATATATGGCCAAAAAAATAACCACACTGTTGATGGTTAAATGCACTTGGGTGACACAGGCTCAGCCTGCACCAGATGTAGTATATGGCCAAAAAATAATCAGACTGTTGATGGTTAAATGCACATGGGTGACACAGGCTCAGCCTGCACCAGATGTAGTATATGGCCAAAAAATAATCAGACTGTTGATGGTTTAAATGCACTTGGGTGACACAGGCTCAGCCTGCACCAGATGTGGTATATGGCCAAAAAATAATCAGACTGTTGATGGTTAAATGCACTTGGGTGACACAGGCTCAGCCTGCAGCTGATGTAGTATATGGCCAAAAAATAACCAGACTGTTGATGGTTAAATGCACTTCGGTGACACAGGCTCAGCCTGCAGCTGATGTAGGATATAGCACAAAATAACCACACTATCGATGGTTAAATACACTTGGTGATAGCTTGTGCTGGCGCACCACAAGTCACGAAATGGCCGCCGATCACCCCAGAAAAAAAGTGATCTAAAAACGCTCTGGGCAGCCTCAAAAAAGTGAGCAAGTCAATAATAGCACTTCAATGATCCACAACTGCAGATCGATCACAGAATCAAGTCTTTTGGAGGAGTTAATCTGCCTAATCTCGCCCTAACGTCGCAGCTGCAACCTCTCCCTACACTTGTATCAGCAGAGTGACGTGCGGCGCTACGTGACTCCAGCTTAAATAGAGGCTGGGTCACATGGTGCACTGGCCAATCACAGCCATGCCAATAGTAGGCATGGCTGTGATGGCCTCTTGGGCCAAGTAGTATGACGCTTGTTGATTGGCTGCTTTGCAGCCTTTCAAAAAGCGACAAGAACGCGCCGAACACCGAACCCGAACACAGACTTTTACGAAAATGTTCGGGTTCGGGTCCGTGTCACGGACACCCCAAAATTCGGTACGAACCCGAACTATACAGTTCGGGTTCGCTCATCCCTAGTGGTGATCAGTAAGTCATCAGCGAATGCTGCTAATTTATATTCACGAGGACCTATTTTCAGACCCCTAATATCACTGTTTTGTCTAAGGGCTTGTAGGAGGGATTCCATCACAAGTACGAATAAAAGGGGTGAAAGTTGGCACCCCTGCCTCGTCCCGTTTCTTATGGAAAAACTTGATGATAGTATGCCATTGACCGACACGGACGCCGAGGAGCACGTGTACATTGCAAATACTGCATTGATATATGACTCTGGGAGCTGAAATTTCGACAAAGTTAGTCTAATATATAGCCAGTCTACTCTGTCAAACGCTTTCTCGGCGTCCGTGCCGATCAGAACCAAGGGAACGTGTTTATGGAAGCATAAAACAAGGAGTCTAATATTTTTGTGGTATTATCCTTCCCCTCCCTCCCCTTTACGAAACCCACTTGGTCTGGATGGATCAGCTTGGTTAAAAAAGCTTTGTAGCCTAGTGGCTAGCATCTTAGCTATAAGTTTAAGGTCCACATTGAGGAGGGAGATTGGACGATAATTGGAACATATTGTATGGTCTTTGCCTTCCTTGGGTATTATTGTTATGGTGGCTCTAGTCATATCATGTGAAAGTGGCACATTGGACATGGCTAAATTGCAGACAGAGAGCAGATGTGGTAGGAGTATGTTTTTGAAAGCAGAAAAATATGATATAGGAAGACCATCCGGGCCGGGGCATTTACCTCTGGGGGTAGACTTAATGGCTGCTTCTAATTCCGGGGTAGTGAAAGGCCTGGCCAGGGAGTCTCGCTGGTCTAAAGTTAGTGTTGGGAGGTCAAGTGTGTCAAGAAAAGAGTTAATATTAGTTTCTCTAGAAGTAGAGGGATCAGGAGGTTCTGGGATTGTTAGGTTGTATAGGGAGTTATAGAATATCCTGAATTGATCTGCTATGTCCTCCGCTTTGAACAAAAGATTACCCTGCTGAGACCTAAGGGATTGAACATAACGGGAATTTCTCCTATGTTTGATGCGGTTCATGACGTATCTGGAGGCTTTATTGCCATGGGCAAAAATTTTTTGTTGTATTCTAAGGGAAGAAAGTTCCACTAGCTGTGGATCTGACATGGATTGTTTATGGGCCTTTTTTGCTAAGTGGATTTTTGATAGCAAGTCATTAAGTTTTTTCTATGATTCCCTTTTCAAGAAGGAGCAGAGACCAATCAGTCTTCCTCTAACATATGCCTTATGAGCGTCCCAAAGGGTTTGAGGAGAAATCTCAGGTGTAGCATTTATAAGAAAGTATTCCTCAAGGTAGGAGGAGATAAGAGCAGTATGTTTTGCATTGTTTAAAGGGGACTCATTGAACCTCCAGTTGGTTTGTCTTTTAGTTTTCTGGTCTGAGCGGATTTCACAAAAAATTGGGGCATGATCGGATAGAGTAATGTTTCCAATTTTTGGGAATGAGCAGAATTGTAATTTATCTTTCGGGATTAAAATATAGTCTATTCTACTATAAGATTTGTTAGCAGGGGAATAGAAGGAATAATCAATCGCATAAGGATTGTGACATCTCCAGACATCTAAGACTCCCAGGTTATGATGTTTCATGTGTATCAGACTAAGAGTTTTTGCTGATATTGGAGACCTTCTAGAGGAAGTGTCTAATGTAGGATTTAAGGCCACATTCAGGTCACCCGCCATGATCAGAAACCCCTCTCTGTGTTTTTCTATAAGAGAAAGTACTGGGGTGAGCCAGTTGTTTTGGTCTACATTCGGGGCGTATAGGTTGACAAAGGTAAAGATGGATTGCCCAATTTGTCCTATGAGGATTAGGTATCGACCTTCTGGGTCTTGAACATGCAACCTATATTGAAAGGGGAACCCCCTACCAAAGCCAATACTGACTCCCCTCGAGGCCGCACCCTCGGCGCCACAGTGATACCAGCTCGGATATTTGGAGTGGGAAAGGTTAGGGTAGTTCTCATGTTTGAAATGTGTCTCCTGTAAAAAGACCACAGAACACCTCTCCCTATGTAAGAGAGAGAAAATCTGGGATTTCTTGGAGGGGGACCTCATCCCCTTGACATTGAAAGAGACTAGTTTGAAGTCCACCATATCTCAACAAGGAGAGGGGGAGGGGCTCTGGATGTAATAGCAAAGAGAATCTGACCAACCAGGAGCAAAGCAGAGGAGGGAGTGCGGCCACGAGAGAAGCCCACCAGCATCCAGGCAGAAGGAGGAATCTCACATTGAGGGCCCAGAATCCATGTAGACATCTGTAAGTTCATATGAATGAGTATTTGGTAACTTTCATAGTACCTGTCAAAACAGTAACAATTAGAAAAACAAAATAAAACAATAAGTGGAGGTAAGGGATGAATAAATATCATCCATACCAGATAAAATATATCAATTGTGCCTTTTTGCCTAGGCATCATGTGGGGGGGAAAGGGTAAAGTACCCATAAGCACTACCCTCTATAGTACCAATTATATGGGGGCATTTTGATATTGATGATATCAACATAATATCAGTGTTACAATCAGGGGATCTGCAAAGTTAAAACAGCCAACCCTTATGATTCTTTCATTGAGAAAAAATCTTGTGAGAAACATGTAGCATATGGAAGAAAAAACAGACTCAGCAGTTGAAGGAGAGGACAAAGTGGGGTATTATAAGACACTGGCGGACAACTTTGAATGTCCTGCATTACTACCATAGCAGGGGAGAGTACAAATATATAGTGAAAGAGGTCAGATCATAATATTTGGCTATATGACTGAGCTAACCTTATAACAGATGGGAAATTCACGAGAAAGATCCCCACTGATTCATCGTCATATTCTGGGCAGGGAGCGACATATGTTCAGCTCCCCGACCAGCACACAAGGAGTCATCAAGCGGAAATCAATGTAGCTTTAGCTAAAAATCTGTACATCTCCCATACTACTGAACAGGGTCCACCCAAATTTAAGAAGAACAAAGCACTTTACTTAGAGGAGAAGATAAAGTGGATTGTTATAAGATAAAGGTGGGCAGTTTTGAGTGCCTTGCATTGCCATCATTATACGGGATCGCATATATATACTAAATGTATAATGATCTTGGTATTTAGCCGTGTGGCTGAACTAATCATATGTAAGCAGGGTGACTCACTTAACTTTCTCGGCTTAGTAGGTCAAAGGTATATGGGAAATTATCAGTGCAAAATCAATGTAAATTAATCATAACATGACTAGCCAGACTTTCAAACAGATGGGATAACTCAAAAGAGGAACCCCCACTGTCTCTACATCTATTACTCAGTGGAGAGCAAGGCCCGAAAATAATGCGGGCCCAGATCTACACCAAGCACAAAGCTTGCAGTCAAAACTTTAAACATAAAGTATAAATTAGAGGCTCAACAGTGTTACGTCCCATCTGGTGATTATCTTAGTCACCCTAACCATATAAAGAAAAATTAGAGCTAAACTAATAGGGATGAGCGAACCCGAACTGTATAGTTCGGGTTCGTACCGAATTTTGGGGTGTCCGTCACACGGACCCGAACCCGAACATTTTCGTAAAAGTCCGGGTTCGGGTTCGGTGTTCGGCGCTTTCTTGGCGCTTTTTGAAAGGCTGCAAAGCAGCCAATCAACAAGCGTCATACTACTTGGCCCAAGAGGCCATCACAGCCATGCCTACTATGGCATGGCTGTGATTGGCCAGTGCACCATGTGACCCAGCCTCTATTAAGCTTGGGTCACGTAGCGCTGCACGTCACTCTGCTATGATCAGTATAGGGAGAGGTTGCAGCTGCGACGTTAGGGCGAGATTAGGCAGATTAACTCCTCCAAAAGACTTCATTCTGTGATCGATCTGCAGCTGTGGATTATTGAAGTGCTATTATTGACTTGCTCAACTTTTTTGAGGCTGCCCAGAGCGTTTTTAGATCACTTTTTTTCTGGGGTGATCGGCGGCCATTTTGTGACTTTGTGGTGCGCCAGCACGAGCTATCACCAAGTGTATTTAACCATCGATAGTGTGGTTATTTTGTGCTATATCCTACATCAGCTGCAGGCTGAGCCTGTGTCACCGAAGTGCATTTAACCATCAACAGTCTGGTTATTTTTTTGGCCATATACTACATCAGCTGCAGGCTGAGCCTGTGTCACCGAAGTGCATTTAACCATCAACAGTCTGGTTATTTTTTGGCCATATATTACATCAGGGGCAAGTTGAGCCTGTCACCCAGCGCCTAAAAAATAGACCTGACATTTCTATTCAACCAAATCTGCACAGTTTTAGCTGGTCAAGTTATTTGTAGTGACCGTCAAAGCAGACTTTTTGTTCTGGGTTGAAAAAGCATTCCCAAATTTGCCATTCTCAAAATTGTGGTGAACGGGAACAATGAGGAAAACATCTAATAAGGGACGCGGACGTGGACATAGTCCGTGGTGGTGTTAGTGGACCCTCTGGTGCTGGGAGAGGACGTGGCCGTTCTGCCACAGCCACACGTCCTAGTGAACCAACTACCTCAGGTCCCAGTAGCCAGCAGAATTTACAGCGATATTTGGTGGGGGCCCAATGCCGTTCTAAGGATGGTAAGGCCTGAGCAGGTACAGGCATTAGTCAATTGGGTGGCCGACAGTGGATCCAGCACGTTCACATTATCTCCCACCCAGTCCTTCTGCAGAAAGCGCACAGATGGCGCATGAAAACCAAGCCCATCGGTCTGTCACATCACCCCCATGCATATCAGGGAAACTGTCTGAGCCTCAAGTTATGCAGCAGTCTCTTATGCTGTTTGAAGACTCTGCTGGCAGGGTTTCCCAAGGGCATCCACCTAGCCCTTCCCCAGGGGTGGAAGAGATAGAATGCACTAACGCACAACCACTTATTTTTCCTGATGATGAGGACATGGAGATACCCACCTCAGCACGTCTCTGAAGATGACGAAACACAGGTGCCAACTGCTGCGTCTTTCTGCAATGTGCAGACTGAACAGGAGGTCAGGGGTCAAGACTGGGTGGAAGACGATGCAGGGACGATGAGGTCCTAGACCCCACATGGAATGAAGGTCGTGCCACTGACTTTCACAGTTCGGAGGAAGAGGCAGTGGTGAGACCGAGCCAACAGCGTAGCAAAAGAGGGAGCAGTGGCCAAAATCAGAACACCCGCCGCCAAGAGACTTCGCCTGCTACTGACCGCCGCCATCTGGGACCGAGCACCCCAAGGCAGCTTCAAGGAGTTCCCTGGCATGGCACTTCTTCAAACAATGTGCTGACGACAAGACCCGAGTGGTTTGCACGCTGTGCCATCAGAGCCTGAAGCGAGGCATTAACGTTCTGAACCTTAGCACAACCTGCATGACCAGGCACCTGCATGCAAAGCATGAACTGCAGTGGAGTAAACACCTTAAAAACAAGGAAGTCACTCAGGCTCCCCCTGCTACATCTTCTGCTGCTGCCGCCTCGGCCTCTTCTGCTGCTGCTGCCGCCGCCTCGGCCTCTTCCTCCGCCTCTGGAGGAACGTTGGCACCTGCCGCCCAGCAAACATGGGATGTACCACCAACACCGCCACCTGCGTCACAAGCATCTCAACCATGTCACACGGCAAGCGTTCAGCTCTCCATCTCACAAACATTTGAGAAAAAGCGTAAATTCTCACCTAGCCACCCTCGATCCCTGGCCCTGAATGCCAGCATTTCTAAACTACTGGCCTATGAAATGCTGTAATTTAGGCTGGTGGAGACAGACAGCTTCAAACAGCTCATGTCACTTGCTGTCCCACAGTATGTTGTTCCCAGCCGCCACTACTTCTCTAAGAGAGCCGTGCCTTCCCTGCACAAGCAAGTGTCCGATAAAATCAAGTGTGCACTGCGCACGCCATCTATGGCAAGGTCCACCTAACCACAGATAACGTGGACCAGTAAGCACGGCCAGGGACGCTATAATCTCCCTAACTGCACACTGGGTAAATATAGTGGCGGCTGGGGCCCCAGGCGGAGAGCTGTAACATTCCTTTGCCTCCTGTCTCCTCCTCCTCCTACTCAGCTTCCTCCTCCTCTTCTTCTACCTGCTCATCCAGTCAGCCACACACCTTCACCACCAACTTCAGCACAGCGCGGGGTAAACGTCTGCAAGCCATTCTGAAAACTCATATGTTTGGGGGACAGGCCCCACACCGCAAAGGAGTTGTGGGGGGTATAGAACAACAGGACCGACGAGTGATTGCTGCCGGTGAGCCTCAAGCCCGGCCTGGTGGTGTGCGATAATGGCCGAAATCTCGTTGCAGCTCTGGGACTAGTGTGCTGAATTTGGTGGTGCAGAAGTTCATTCACAACTACCCCGACATGTCAGAGCTGCTGCATAAAGTGCGGGCCGTCTGTTCGCGCTTCCGGCGTTCACACCCTGCCGCTGCTCGCCTGTCTGCGCTACAGCGTAACTTCGGCCTTCCCGCTCACCGCCTCATATGCGACGTGCCCACCAGGTGGAACTCCACCTTGCATATGCTGGACAGACTGTGCGAGCAGCAGCAGGCCATAGTGGAGTTTCAGCTGCAGGCACGCACATGTCAGTCGCACTGCGGATCAGACCCACTTCACCACCAATGACTGGGCCTCCATGCGAGACCTGTGTGCCCTGTTGCGCTGTTTCGAGTACTCCACCAACATGGCCAGTGGCGATGACGCCGTTATCAGCGTTTACAATACCACTTCTATGTCTCCTTGAGAAAACACTTAGGGCGATGATGGAAGAGGAGGTGGCCCAGGAGGAAGAGGAGGAAGAGGGGTCATTTTAGCACTTTCAGGCCAGTCTCTTCAAAGTGACTCAGAGGGAGGTTTTTTGCAACACCAGAGGCCAGGTACAAATGTGGCCAGACAGGGCCCACTACTGGAGGAGGAGGAGGACGAGGATGAGGAGGAGGTGGAGGAGGATGAGGATGAAGCATGTTCACAGCGGGGGTGGCACCCAAAGCAGCTCGGGCCCATCACTGGTGCGTGGCTGGGGGGAAACACAGGACGATGACGATACGCCTCCCACAGAGGACAGCTTGTCCTTACCTCTGGGCAGCCTGGCACACATGAGCGACTACATGCTGCAGTGCCTGCGCAACGACAGCAGAGTTGCCCACATTTTAACGTGTGCAGACTACTGGGTTGCCACCCCTGCTGGATCCCCGGTACAAAGACAATGTGCCCACCTTACTTCCTACACTGGAGCGTGATAGGAAGATGCGCGAGTACAAGCGCACGTTGGTAGAGGCGCTACTGAGAGCATTCCCAAATGTCACAGGGGAACCAGTGGAAGCCCAAGGCGAAGGCAGAGGAGGAGCAAGAGGTCGCCAACGCAGCTGTGTCACGGCCAGCTCCTCTGAGGGCAGGGTTAGCATGGCAGAGATGTGGGAAAAGTTTTGTCACCACGCCACAGCTAACTGCACCACCTCCTGATACGGAACGTGTTAGCAGGAGGCAACATTTCACTAACATGGTGGAACAGTACCTGTGCACACCCCTCCCGTACTGACTGATGGTTCGGCCCCATTCAACTTCTGGGTCTCCAAATTGTCCACGTGGCCAGAGCTAGCCTTTTATGCCTTGGAGGTGCTGGCCTGCCCGGCGGCCAGCGTTTTGTCTGAACGTGTATTCAGCACGGCAGGGGGCGTCATTACAGACAAACGCAGCCGCCTGTCTACAGCCAATGTGGACAAGCTGACGTTCATAAAAATGAACCAGGCATGGATCCCACAGGACCTGTCCATCCCTTGGGCAGATTAGATATTAACTACCTCCCCTTAACAATATATTATTCTACTCCAGGGCACTTCCTCATTCAATACTATTTTTTATTTCATTTTACCATTATATTGTGGGGCAACCCAAAGTTGAATGAACCTCTCCTCTGTCTGGGTGCCGGGGCCTAAATGTGTGACAGTGGCCTGTTCCAGTGGTGGGTGACGTGAAGCCTGATTCTCTGCTATGACATAAATACAGATTCTGCGCTGACATAAGGCCAGATTCTCTGTTACGGGACCGCTCTCCTCTGTCTGGGTGCCGGGGCCTAAATGTGTGACAGTGGCCTGTTCCAGTGGTGGGTGACGTGAAGCCTGATTCTCTGCTATGACATGAAGACACATTCTGCGCTGACATAAGGCCAGATTCTCTGTATACGGGACCGCTCTCCTCTGTCTGGGTGCCGGGCCTAAATGTGTGACAGTGGCCTGTTCCAGTGGTGGGTGACGTGAAGCCTGATTCTCTGCTATGACATGAAGACAGATTCTGCCGCTGACATAAGGCCAGATTCTCTGTTACGGGACCTCTCTCCTCTGCCTGGGTGCCTGGCCTAAATGTGTGACAGTGGCCTGTTCCAGTGGTGGGTGACGTGAAGCCTGATTCTCTGCTATGACATGAAGAGACTGATTCTCTGCTGACATGAAGCCAGATTCTTTGCTATGGCATGAAGAGACTGATTCTCTGCTGAGGTGAAGCCAGATTCTCTGCTATGGGACCTCTGTCCAATTGATATTGGTTCATTTTTATTTTTTTTATTTTAATTTTAATTCATTTCCCTATCCACATTTGTTTGCAGGGGATTTACCTACATGTTGCTGCCTTTTGCAGCCCTCTAGCCCTTTCCTGGGCTTTTTTACAGCCTTTTTAGTGCCCAAAAGTTCGGGTCCCCATTGACTTCAATGGGGTTCGGGTTCGGGACGAAGCTCGGGTCGGGTTCGGATCCCGAACCCGAACATTTCCGGGAAGTTCGGCCGAACTTCTCGAACCCGAACATCCAGGTGTTCGCTCAACTCTACTAACTAAGTGTCCGCCAAGGCAAGGCGCTTTGGGGTGGAGAAGGAATCTCTTCTTCTGCTGCTTCTTTGTGCCCTTGGGGTGCGTTGGGGCTCCCAGGGAACCGTCTTGGGTAATTCTGGTAGAGAATTCAGATTCTGGACCATGTCCCAATTAGCAATAGGTAATGGAGACAGCTGAAGAAGATCAAATGTCTTGTCCAGGTCTGCAAATGAGGAAACATGGATGCGACGGACCATCATGAAGAAAGGATAAACCGAAAGGGAATGTCCAATCTATAAATGATTCTTTTCTGCCTTAGCCAATCCGTAAGAGGCTTTAAAGCTTTGCGCTTTTTGAGGGTTGATTGTGAGGAGGTCTTGATAAATGGTGATGCTGTTGTTCTCCCATTCTATTGAACTGGAGTTCCTTGCACCTGTCAGAATGGCTTCTTTCACAGGGAAGTGTAGAAATCTACATATTATATCTCTGGGTGGCTCGTTTTCCCTTGGTTTGGGTCTGAGGGCTCTGTGTGCCCGCTCAAGCAGAACCTCATGTGCCGAGTCAGGGCCCAGAATCTTGAGGCATATTTGGGTTACCGTTTCCGGGATGTCCACGGCTGTGACGGTCTCAGGTATCCCTCTGAAGCGCAGGTTATTACGCCTGCTTCTAATTCTCTTGGTCTTCCAAGGCTGTATATAATGCATTTTAAGTGGCACTGGGCTAGCGACATGCTAGAGGACACTTCGTCCTGATATTGGAGGATTGTGGCCTGCGTTTCTTCTAGGACCTCTACTCTTCTCCCTATGTGTCTAATGTCTTCTTTTATAGAAGAGATGTCCACACTTATGGGGCCCAGGGCTTCTGCAAGAGCTTCTTTTAGAAAGGCTCTGGAGATTGGTAGGCATTCCGCTTCACTGGGATCGTCTCCTACCTGGTCACTGCTGCAGGCGGCAAGCTGTTTATGTCCAGAGCGTGGGGTGCCGGGCGCCATCTTGGATTCTCGGCTTCCAGCAGCAGCGGCTGCTTTTTTCATAAATCTCTCTATTTCCACCGCTTGACTTTGAGAGCGATTGCCTCCTGACTGGCCTGTGGGCTTTTGGCCCCCGATTTTGACCATTTCTGGCTTTGATGAGCTTAAGGTAAGGTGCTGTGAGGGATATGCAAACGGTGAGGAACAGCGCTTTACACGTCCATCTGGATCAAGCGCTGGCTCCGCCCCCCCCCCCTCAATCTCTTTTTTTAATTTTACCATTATATTGCGGGGCAACCCAAAGTTGAATGAACCTCTCCTCCGTCTCGGGGGCCAGGGGCCTAAATATCGTAAACTGGCCTGTTCCAGTGGTGGGTGACATGAAGCATGATTCTCTGCAATGACATGAAGCCTGAATCTCTGTTATGGGACCTCTCTCCTCTGTCTGGGTGCCGGGGCCTAAATATCTCACAGTGGCCTGTTCCAGTGGTGGGTGACATGAAGCCTGATTCTCTGCTATGGGACCTCTCTCCTCTGTCTGGGTGCCGGGGGCCTAAATATCTCACAGTGGCCTGTTCCAGTGGTGGGTGTGACATCAAGCCTGATTCTCTGCTATGACATGAAGCCTGATTCTCTGCTATGACATGAAGCCTGATTCTCTGCTATGACATGAGCCTGATTCTCTGCTATGGGACATCTCTCCTCTGTCTGGGTGCCGGGGCCTAAATATCTCACAGTGGCCTGTTCCAGTGGGTGGGTGACATGAAGCCTGATTCTCTGCATGGGACCTCTCTCCTCTGTCTTGGTGCCGGGTCCTAAATATCTCACAGTGTCCTGTTCCAGTGGTGGGTGACATGAAGCCTGATTCTCTGCTATGGGACCTCTCTCCCTTGTCTGGGTGCCGGGGGCCTAAATATCTCACAGTGGCCTGTTCCAGTGGTGGGTGACATGAAGCCTAATTCTCTGCTATGACATGATGCCTGATTCTCTGCTATGGGACCTCTCTCCTCTGTCTGGGTGCCGGGGCCTAAATATCTGACAATGGCCTGTTCCAGTGGTGGTTGACATGAAGCCTGATTCTCTGCTATGGGACCTCTCTCCTCTGTCTGGGTGGCCGGGGCCTAAATATCTCACAGTGGCCTGTTCCAGTGGTGGGTGACATGAAGCCTGATTCTCTGCTATGACATGAAGCCTGATTCTCTGCTATTGGACCTCTCTCCTCTGTCTGGGTCCCGGGGCCTAAATATCTGACAGTGGCCTGTTCCAGTGGTGGGTGACATAAAGCCTGATTCTCTGCTATGGGACCTCTCTCCTATGTCTGGGTGCCGGGGCCGTAAAATCTCACAGTGGCCTGTTCCAGTGGTGGGTGACATGAAGCCTGATTCTCTGCTTTTGACACGAAGGCTGATTCTCTGCTATGGGGATCTCTCTCCTCTTTCTGGGTGCCGGGGCCTAAATATCTCACAGTGGCCTGTTCCATTGGTGGGTGACATGAAGCCTGAATTCTCTGCTATGGGACCTCTCTCCTATGTCTGGGTGCCGGGGCCTAAATATTTGAATGTGGCCTGTTCCAGTGGTGGGTGACATGAAGCCTGATTCTCTGCTATGGGACCTCTCTCCAATTGATATTGGTTAATTTTATTATATTTTTTTTATTCATTTCCCTATCCACATTTGTTTGCAAGGGATTTACCTACATGTTGCTGCTTTTGCAGCCCTCTAGCCCTTTCCTGGGCTATTTTACACCCTTTTAGTGCCGAAAAGTTCGGGGTCCCCATTGACTTCAATGGGGTTCGGGTTCGGGGCGAAGTGCGGTCGAGTTCGGATCCCGAACCCAAACATTTTCGGGAAGTTCGGCCGAACTTCTCGAACCCGAACATCCAGGTGTTCGCTTCAACTCTACTTATGGTGTATCTCTGGGATCTGACCAAAGTGTGGTTTACATCCAAAGGTTGTATAGCATGAGTCTAATTTCATCCAAAACTTATGTAGGTATCTCTGAGAAGGATAATATGAACAGCAAGTTTTCATAGGATATTTTTACAAATCTAGGCATACAAACACAAATATGAAATATTAATCCTTTCACCTATATGTGATTGGTAGGTTTCCTAAGGTCAAAAATCCTGGCATTGAGACCAAAGAATATAGTAATAGTAACCAGCATTGGTCGGACTAGAGACTATTGTCTGTGGGATACAATAATTCCATCAGCTTCTCTACTGTACCTGGAGAGCAGCCGAGTTTGCCCTTTTGTCTTAAAAACAACTTTGTTTGCCGCGGTGCGCTCCAGTCCCCCAGTCTACGACATCCTGTGTCTATTAAGTTGTCATCTGTTCCAAGAAGATGGCATCAAAACACAAACTCATAATGGATACAAATACAGCAATTATTGTTTTTGTTTTTTTGTTTTTTTTCAATAAAATGTATTGTTTTTTTTATTTATTTGGGACCAGGTAATAGTTTTATTACTTCTATAATACACTGGACAAGCTTTTCATTGTAGAGAAGATGCCTATGATGAATGGGTAGGGATGAATGTGCATCACTGTACCTACTTGCACAATCCGTCCTAAGTGACGGCCTACAACTGGACGGTAGTTCCTTCTTAGCTAAGTGCAGGGGCCAAAACCAAATGGGAAAAGATACACAAGTACATAGCAAAGTGAAACTAGGAGAAAACATCAGAAACAAAGTCAAGCAAGCAACGGCGAGGTCCAGGGGCGTAGGTAGAAATGACTGGGCCCCATAGCAAAAACAATTTATGCCCCCCCCCCCTTTAAATAATGCAGCTGCGCCTGCCAGGCTTGAGCAGGTATATGTGTGAATATGGATTAGGGAAGATCTGAGATCTGGCGGCATCTTCCCTATTCACACATATACCTGCCTCAAGCCTGGCAGGCGCAGCTGCATTATTTAATAGTGGTGGTGTGGTAATGGTTAATGGCATTTTGGCGAAGAAACAGCACCTAGGCTACTTTCACACTTGCGGCGGTGTGATCCGGCGGGCAGTTCCGTCATCGGAACTGCCCGCCGGATCCGCTGATTTTGATGTGACTGAAAGCATTTGTGAGACGGATCCAGATGCGGATCCGTCTCACAAATGCTTGCAAGAACGGATCCGTCTTGTATTTATTTTCGCATTTTACCGGGTCTGCGCATGCGCAGCCGGAGGAGGATCCGGCAACTAATACATTCCTATGGGGAAAAATGCTGGAACCGGCATTCAGGGCAAGTCTTCAGTTTTTTTCGGCGGAGATAAAACCGCAGCATGCTACGGTTTTCTCTTTTGCCTGATCAGTCAAAACGACTGAACTGAAGACATCCTGATGCAAACTGAACGGATTACTCTCCATTCAGATGCATGGGGATATGACGGATCAGTTCTTTTCCGGTATAGAGCCCCTGTGACGGAACGCTATGCCGGGAAAAGAAGGAAGGGGCGCCCTCCTTATCACTGCTGGCATCTCTTTTTAAACTTCAGATCATCGACTCTCACTAATTACAGCACACACACCCCTGTAGTGTCCACCATCAGACAGGGGGAGGGAAGAATAGAACCCCAGATTAGAGTGTCAGACTCTGTTGGGGGGCACACTCTAGTTCGGGGGTTTCTTCCCTCCCCTGTCTGCTGGTGGACACTACAGGCCAGGGCGCAGGGCGTGTGCTGTAATTAGGGCCCTTTCACACTTGCGTTGTCCGGATCCGGCGTGTATCCATTTGCCGGAATTACACGCCAGATCCGGAAAAACACAAGGTGGAACTGAACGCATTTGGAAGACGGTTCCGTCTTCAAATGCGTTCAGTGTTACTATGGCACCCAGGACGCTATTAAAGTCCTGGTTGCCATAGTAGGAGCGGGGAGCGGGGGAGCAGTATACTTACAGTCCGTGCGGCTCCCCGGGCGCTCCAGAATGACGTCAAGCGCCCCATGCGCAGGGATGACGTGTCCATGCGATCACGTCATTATGCGCGTGGGGCGGCCCTGACGTCACTCTGGAGCGCCCGGGGAGCCGCACGGACGGTAAGTTTACTGCTCCCCCGCTCCCCGCTACACTTTACCATGGCTGCCAGGACTTTAGCGTCCCGGCACGCCATGGTAACCATTCAGAAAAAGCTAAACGTCAGATCCGGCAATGCGCCGGAAACAACGTTTAGCTTAAGGCCGGATCCGGATTAATGCCTTTCAATGGGCATTAATTCCGGATCCGGCCTTGTGGCAAGTGTTCAGATGATCTTAATTCAGACTGCAATGATAAGGAGGGGCGGCCCCTTCTTGCTCTTGGGGGCCCCACTCTGCAGGCAGCTCTGTATAACTTAAGATGTTAGATCAAGTATCTCAGAATCATAAGTCTCACTTCTGAAATTCACTTTAAGTGAATGACTTACTTTTAGAGTCACAGACTAGAGACCTCTGAGGACTGGACTGGAATGAGGTTCCTCTCTCTCACTCTGAGCTGCTCTGCTCAGGCCTCAGACTGGTTTCGGGCAGTCAGATAGCACGAATCGACTGGCGCCAGTGCGGCCGGCGGACCACTCCCTCCCTAGTCCCCCTCCACTCCAGTCTCCAGGTACACCCCCGACCCCCCCTCCACCGCCTGAGTCCGCCTCCTCCCTCTAGTTGCTAGGAGGAATCATTAATTCTTTCCTGCCCGCTGCGGCGCGGGTGCCTGGCTCCGCCCCCGTCCCTCAGGTACGCCCCCGTTGCCGGCCTCCTCCACCGCCTACCTCATCTGCTGCTCGTGCGGCCGTGCGCCCCGCCTGCCCCAGTCCTGACCTGACTCCTTGGCTTCTCCTAGCCAGGCCCGAGCCGCGGACCGCCCCGCGCCCACTTACACTGGGCGGGCGGGTCGGGCCGTGGCTGCCTGGTGTGTAGTGTCTATGTGTGTTTAAAAAAATAAAAAACGAGAATGCGGTCCGGACGGGCCCCCAGTGGCGTAGGGCCCCATAACCACTGCTATGGGTTACTATGGCAATCCCTACGCCCCTGGCGAGGTCACAAACTAGCAGAGTCAAATACCAGGAGGTCAGATCAGAAGCAAAATCAATAATCAGAAGAAATGTCCAAGTCAGCCGGCAACAGTCAGTGAACCAGAGTAGCCAAATTAGAGATGGCCTTGCGGTTCGCCCGGAGGTCGTTTCGCTGCGAACTTTGCTTGTTCGCGTTTGCGCCGAACATATGGAGAATTTCGCGCCCGCCATATTCTTTTACATTGTGAAGAACTTTGACCTATGACACATCCATCAGGTGGTACAGGACAGGCCAATTGAGATGTTTCAGCACATGGACATACCTCCTACCTTATAAATAAACCTGATCTGGCCGCCATTTTACATTCAGTGTTTTGCCAGTGTAGGGAGAAGCTTCTGTGTGGAGCAGGGACAGGCTGTTAGGGAGGACCAAACGCTAGCTAATAGGGCCACAAAAAGTCATTTTAAGCACTAGTATAGGTGTGCTATCGATATGTGTGATATACAGAGGGGTGCGATATACTTATAATATACTTTTATATGACTCAAAAACACATAGATCTATATAGTGATCACCTGGAAGTCAGGGGCCTAGGGGCTAGGGGCTTACTAGGGACATTTTTATATAGGGTAAGGTTCTGGACGGGGTCGCTCTTATCAGGGCGGTGGTCTGTGGTTTAAGCGCTATTCAGGGCCAGATAGCGCCCCCCCTGTAGGGCAATATCAGGGGAAGTTATTTGCCCACCCTTGTCCTTCAATACCACATCATCATCTAGCCCAGGGATGGATGGTTTTTGCTTCCCTCCGGGATTCAACGATGTGCACTGGAACCCCCCGGATTGTGGTAGGACATATGGTTTTCTGATTTGGTGCGCCGGCACCTGATTTGGCGCCGCCGAGCACTTGTTATTGCCGACCACATCTAGGCTTTTTGCTTAACTTTAATAATTTCATTTATTTTCATTTTGAGGGATATCTTTTCCATTCACACTTCCGCAAAATGGGTCCGCATCCGTTCCGCAATTTTTGCGGAACGGGTGCAGACCCATTAAATTTAAATGGGCTGGAATGTGCTGTCCGCATCCGCGGATCCGCACTTCCGCAACTTTGCTTCCGTTTCTGCAAAAAAATAGGAACATGTCCTATTCTTGTCCGCAATTGCAAGACAAGATTAGGCATTTTCTATTATAGTGCTGGCGATGTGCGGTCCGTGTGCGTCGGTGTTTTGAGGATCCGCAAAACACATTTACGACGTGTGAATTGGACCCTCATAGTAAACATTATTAAAGGTTACGTTTTATCTTTATGTATATTCTAATGAATTGCCTCCTTGTTACAATGTTAGACAGTATATTATAGTGCATTGTATTGTGCGGCAGTCGTGTGCGGTTCTGCTGCGATACTGCAGGTATATAGAGGACAAGCGCTATTGGAACAAATAATTTCTACTGTGTGATATACCAGTCGTCCCCCAAAAAACTGATTGAAGCTGGGTGTTGTATACCAATATACTTTCTTTATAGTGCATTTGCGCATGCTCGTAACACGAAAATTACATTGCCGATATTTTGCATTGAAAACAAAAATGAATGGAGATCGAAAATTCGAATAATACATCTGGTATGTCCACTGTCCATGTTGTGGGACTATTTGTGCATCTTCTAGTAATTATTTATTGGCTGCAAATCTGAGCAGAAGGTTTTTCAGATTCACACTGCCCATTAAATGAATTGGATACGCCGCGAACTTGCTGGCGTTCGCAGCGCTCGCATCCACGAGGCTTAGATATTGAGGCTTAGAAAGCCAATTTCAAGCACCTTTGGCCAGCAGCTGCCTGTTTAAATAGCCCACCGCAGGAATCATGTGATGTTGCACAGAGGTTGATTCGTCCCAGCATCCTGGCTGCCTGATTGGTCGAGAAGCCCATTATCTGTGGGACTGGTTGTATAGCTAGAGAGCATGCCTGCTCTGCCACCATATAGCAGCTAAAACTCTCCGAAGACAGGTAAGTGCGTGGACAAATGCCATTCAGCGATATTCTGGCAGGCAGGCTCTGACTTAGGCTGCCAAGTCCACCCTGTCCTCGCCTTATAATCAATAGTGTTACTTGGGTGCCAATGGGCTGACAGAGGAACTTTTGTGAAGCCAATTAGATGCCACAGGTCACTATTGACCATGTCATTTAAAGTCTAGAATCACCAGGTGTCAGTTGTATATTAGAGCTATTATTGCTGCTGATGGTGAGAAGTCAGCACTTTAGCCTGTGCCATACCTTCAATGAGAGTTCTGTACAACAACTACTGTATCATCTGTCATCACCGTAAATGTACAGAGGGAAAAAGGGATAATATACTGTATCTATATCTAGTAACATGCCATGCTGCCATATTTATTAGACCTACATAGATATTAAAGGGGTTTATCCAAAAATCTGTTAATGATGGCCTATTCTCAGGGTAGGTCATCTTTATCACATTGGAGGGGGTCCAAGTCCCAGCACCCCCACCTCTCCGGCCTCTTCTAATAGCTGATTGCAGGTCCCGGGCATCAGAGCCACACCAATCTAATAGTGATGACCTATCCAATGATAGGTCATCAATAGAGTTGAGCGAGACACCTGGATGATCGGGTTCGAGAAGTTCGGCCAAACTTCCCGGAAATGTTCGGGTTCGGGAAGTCAATGGGGACCCGAATTGTTCGGCACTAAAAAGGCTGTAAAACAGCCCAGGAAAGGGCTAGAGGGCTGCAAAAGGCAGCAAAATGTAGTTAAATCCCCTGCAAACAAATGTGGATAGGGAAATTAATTAAAATAAAAATAAAATAAATAAAAATTAACGAATATCAATTGTTGAGAGGTCCCCATAGCAGAGATTCAGGCTTCATGTCAGCAGAGAATCAGTCTCATGTCATAGCAGAGAATTAGGCTTCACGTCACCCCAAAACTGGAACAGTCCCATTGTCAGATATTTAGGCCCCGGCACCCAGACAGAGGAGAGAGGTCCCGTAACAGAGAATCTGGCTTCATGTCAGCAGAGAATCTGGCTTCATGTCATAGCAGAGAATCATGCTTCACGTCACCCACCACTGGAACAGTCCATTGTCATATATTTAGGCCCAGGCACCCAGGCAGAGGAGAGAGGTCCCATAGCAGAGAATCTGGCTTCATGTCATAGCAGAGAATCAGGCTTCACGTCACCCAACACTGGAACAGGCCACTGTCAGATATTTTTAGGCCCCGGCACCCAGACAGAGGAGAGGTTCATTCAACTTTGGGTTTGCCCCGCAATATAATGGTAAAATGAAAATAAAAATAGGATTGAATGAGGAAGTGCCCTGGAGTAGAATAATATATGGTTAAGGGAGGTAGTTATAAATGTATAATCTGCTCAAGGGATGAACAGGTCCTGTGGGATCCATGCCTGGTTCATTTTTATGAACGTCAGCTGGTCCACATTGGCTGTAGACAGGCGGCTGCGTTTGTCTGTAATGACGCCCCCCTGCCGCGCTGAATACACGTTCAGACAAAACGATGGCCGCCGGCAGGCCAGCACCTCCAAGGCATAAAAGGCTAGCTCTGGCCACGTGGACAATTTGGAGACCCAGAAGTTGAATGGGGCCGAACCATCAGTCAGTACGTGGAGGGGTGTGCAGAGGTACTGTTCCACCATGTTAGTGAAATGTTGCCTCCTGCTAACACGTTCCGTATCAGGTGGTGGTGCAGTTAGCTGTGGCGTGGTGACAAAACTTTTCCACATCTCTGCCATGCTAACCCTGCCCTCAGAGGAGCTGCCCGTGACACAGCTGCGTTGGCGACCTCTTGCTCCTCCTCTGCCTTCGCCTTGGGCTCCACTGGTTCCCCTGTGACATTTGGGAATGCACTCAGTAGCGCGTCTACCAATTGCGCTTGTACTCGTGCATCTTCCTATCACGCTCCAGTGCAGGAAGTAAGGTGGCACATTGTCTTTGTACCGTGGATCCAGCAGGGTGGCAACCCAGTAGTCCGCACACGTTAAAATGTGGGCAACTCTGCTGTCGTGGCGCAGGCTCTGCAGCATGTAGTCGCTCATGTGTGCCAGGCTGCCCAGAGGTAAGGACAAGCTGTCCTCTGGTGAGAGGCGTATCGTCATCGTCCTGCGTTTCCCCCCAGCCACGCACCAGTGATGGGCCCGAGCTGCGTTGGGTGCCACCCAGCCGTGAACATGCTTCATCCTCATCCTCCTCCACCTCCTCCTCATCCTCGTCCTCCTCGTCCTCCAGTAGTGGGCCCTGTCTGGGCCACATTTGTACCTGGCCTCTGGTGTTGCAAAAAACCTCCCTCTGAGTCACTTTGAAGAGACTGGCCTGAAAGGGCTAAAAATGACCCCTCTTCCTCCTCCTCCTCCTCCTCCTGGGGCCTCCTCCTCTTCCATCATCGCCCTAAGTGTTTTCTCAAGGAAACATTTAAGTGGTATTGTAACGCTGATAACGGCGGTCATCGCCACTGGCCATGTTGGTGGAGTACTCGAAACAGCGCAACAGGGCACACAGGTCTTGCATGGAGGCCTAGTCATTGGTGGTGAAGTGGTGCTGTTCCGCAGTGCGACTGACCCGTGCGTGCTGCAGCTGAAACTCCACTATGGCCTGCTGCTGCTCGCACAGTCTGTCCAGCATGTGCAAGGTGGGAGTTCCACCTGGTGGGCACGTTGCATATGAGGGCGGTGAGCGGAAGGCCGAAGTTACGCTGTAGCGCAGACAGGCGAGCAGTGGCAGGATGTGAACGCCGGAAGCGCGAACAGACGGCCCGCACTTTATGCAGCAGCTCTGACATGTCAGCTCTGACAATTCAGCACATGCACCAGGCAAGGGATGTGCGTCAAACCGCTAGTCCCAGAGCTGCAACGAGATTTCCGCCCATTATCACACACCACCAGGCCAGGGCTTGAGGCTCACCGCAGCAACCACTCGTCGTCTGTTGTTCTGAGTACCCCGCAACAACTCCTGTGCTGTGTGGGGCCTGTCCCCCAAACATATGAGTTTTCAGAATGGCCTGCTGACGTTTACCCCGGGCTGTGCTGAAGTTGGTGGTGAAGTGTGTGGCTGACTGGATGAACAGGTGGAAGAAGAGGAGAAGGAAGCAGAAGTAGGAGGAGGAGGCAACAGGAGGCAAAGATTGGTGCCCGGCTATCCTTGCCGGCGAAAGGTACGTGCGCCAAACAGCTCTTCGCCTGGGGCCGAGCCGCCACTACATTTATCCAGTGTGCAGTTGGGAGATATAGCGTCCTGGCCGTGCTTACTGGTCCACGTATCTGTGGTTAGGTGGACCTTGCCACAGATGGCGTTGCGCAGTGCACACTTGATTGTATCGGATACTTGGGGTTGTGCAGGAAGGCACGGCTCTCTTGGAGAAGTAGTGGCGGCTGGGAACAACACACTGTGCGACAGCAAGCGACATGAGCTGTTTGAAGCTGTCTATGTTCCACCAGCCTGAATGACAGCATTTCATAGGGCCAGTAGTTAGAATGCTGGCATTCAGGGCCAGGGATCGTGGGTGGCTAGGTGGAATTTACGCTTTCTCTTCAAATGTTTGTGAGATGGAGAGCTGAACGCTGTCGTGTGACATGGTTGAGATGCTTGGGGACGGAGGTGGTGGTGGGGGTGTTGGTGGTACATCCTCTGTTTTGCTGGGCGGCAGGTGCCACGTTCCTCCCGAGGCGGAGGAAGAGGCCTAGGCAGCAGCAGCAGAAGAGTAGCAGGGGGAGCTTGAGTGAGTTCCTTGTTTTTAAGGTGTTTACTCCACTGCAGTTCATGCTTTGCATGCAGGTGCCTGGTCATGCAGGTTGTGCTAAGGGTTCAGAACGTTAATGTCTCGCTTAAGGCTCTGATGGCACAGCGTGCAAACCATTCGGGTCTTGTCGTCAGCACTTGTTTGAAGAACTGCCACGCCAGGGAACTCCTTGAAGCTTCCTTTGGGTGGCTGGGTCCCAGATGGCGGTGGCCAATAGCAGACGGACTCTCTTGGCGGCGGGTGTTCTGCTTTTGGCCCACTGATCCCTCTTTTGCTACGCTGTTGGCTCGGTCTCACCACTGGCTCTTCCTCCGAATCTGAAAGTCAGTGGCACGACCTTCATTCCATGTGGGGTCTTTGACCTCATCGTCCCTGCATCGTCTTCCACCCAGTCTTCCTCCCTGACCTCCTGTTCAGTCTGCACACTGCAGAAAGACGCAGGCAGTTGTGCACCTGTGTTTCGTCATCATCAGTGACGGCTGAGGTGCTATTCCCATGTCCTCATCATTAGGAAACATAAGTGGTTGTGCGTTAGTGCATTCTATCTCTTCACCCCTGGGGGGAAGGACTAGGTGGATGCCCTTGGGAAACCCTGGCAGCAGAGTCTTCAAACAGCATAAGAGACTGCTGCATAACTGAGGCTCAGACTGTTTCCTGAGATGCATGGGGGTGATGTCGCAGCTGATGGGCTTGGTTTTCAGGCGCCATCTGTGCGCTTCTGCAGAAGACTGGGTGGGAGATAATGTGAACGTGCTGGATCCACGGGCTGGTCGGCCACCCAATTGACTAATGCCTGTACCTGCTCAGCCTTACCATTTTTAGAACGGCATTGGGCCCCACCAAATATCGCTGTAAAGTCGGGCTGGCTACTGGGACCTGAGGTAGTTGGTTCACTTAGGACGTGTGGGCTGTGCAGAATGGCCACGTCCTCTCCCAGCACCAGAGGGTCCACTACACCACCACGACCATGTCCGCGGTCCGCGGTCCCTTACTAGATGTTTCCTCATTGTTACCGTTCACCACAATAAGAAAAAAATTATTTGGCCCAATGTATGGAATTCAAATTCAGGCCTTTTTTTACAGGCACCTAACACTATCTGGCTATCTATTTAGGTACCGTATTACACTAATACAGACACAACAGTAACAACAGATTTAGCTGAATATAAATTTGAGGCTATTATTTAGGCGATGGGTGACAGGTATACGTTTCCGCACAGAATTAGACTTGGAAATGCACGGTAGCGTGTGAAGTTATTGAGAATGACCCTAGTCCGCACCTTCAATCTAATTATACCCTTTTATGGATAGATTTAAAGTAGGCCTGATACAGCAGAAACCACTGATTTAGAGAATTGCTAAGTTGGGAATTGTATTCAAACCCAGAAGAAAAACTGGTGCTTGGCGGAGCACTAAATGAATTGACCAGCTCAGCAATAAACACAGATTTAGCTGAACATAAATTTAGCCTATTATTTAGGCGCTGGGTGGCAGGTATACGTTTACGGACAGAATTAAACTTGGAGATGCACGGTAGCGTGTGAAGTTATTGAGGATGACACTATCCGCACCTTAAATCTAATATACCCTTTTATGGATCGATTTAAACTTGGCCTGATACAGCAGAAATTTTTTTTTTTAGGGAATTGCTAAGTTGGGAATTGTATTCAACCCAGAACAAAAACTGTACTTCGGCAGACAGCAGACAGTATTACAATTGGCTAGGCCACAGCTGAAACACCAGATTTAGGGTACTGCTATTTTGGCAATTGTATTTTACCCCCTCAATAAAAATAGCAAGCACAGCCAAGCCCCTGATGTAGGATATAGCAAAAAAATAACCACACTATTGATGGTTAAATGGACTTGGGTGGCAGCTTGTGCTGGCACACCACAAGACACAAAATGGCCGCCGATCACCCAATAAAAAAGTGACATAAAAACGCTCTGGGCAGCCTAAAAACAGTGAGCAATTAAATAGCAGCAGTTCAATGATCCACAGCTGTAGATTGAGCACTGAATTAAGGTTTTTGCAGAGTTAATCACTGCCTAATCTCGCCCTAACAGCAGCTGCATCCTCTCCCTACACTGATCAGAGCAGAGTGACGTGCAGCGCTACGTGACCCAAGCTTATATAGAGGCTGGGTCACATGCTGCACTGTCCAATCACAGCCATGCCAATAGTAGGCATGGCTGTGATGGCCTCTTGGGGAAAGTAGTATGACGCTTGTTGATTGGCTGCTTTGCAGCCTTTCAAAAAGCACCAAGAAAGCGCCGAATACCGAACCCGAACCCGGACTTTTACGAAAATGTTCTGGTTCAGATCCGTGTCACGGACACCCCAAAATTCAGTACGAACCCGAACTATACAGTTCGGGTTCGCTCATCCCTAGTCATCAATATAAATTCCCAGATAATCCCTTTAATGTCAATGTTTATTAAATAAATGTTTATGAAGTGTCTCCTGTACGGCTTCCCCAATGTCTTTATTTTTCAGACTGTATATAATGGGGTTGACTAAAGGAGTAAAGACAGTATAGAGCAGTGATTGGAGTTTAGTCATGGAGAATTTCAGGAAATTTGGTGGGACAATATAAACACTGAATATTGTCCCAGTAGAAGATGGAGACCACAATAGGTGGAGCTACAGGTGGAGAAGGCCTCTGTGCTACCGGTACTGGATGGGATCCTTAGACTGCTAAAATAATGTAAGTATAAGACATTACAATGATTGTGGTTGGAATTATTAAAACTGGAACAGCAAAATATAAAGCTCCAAATGAACAATGAAGTTGTCAGAACAAGGCAAGTTCTATTAAAGGAACAAGGTCACAGAAGAAATGGGTCCATAATACTGGGTCCACAAAAATATAACTTTGATGGTGTTACAGTGAAAATAAATGAAACAATAAAACCCAACAACCACCATTAGCGGACAATTTAACACAAAATTCATTTGGTCATTATAGAGGAGTACGGAGGGGATTACAGATGGCCACATATCTGTCATAAGACATCACTGTGAGGAGGAAACATTCAAATGATTCGAGGGCACAGAGGAAATACCACTGAGTCATGCAATCATTAAAGTAATGGTCCCCCATATATTCATTAGGATGTGGAGTAAGTTGGGGACAATGTCTGTGATCACCAAGATGTCACCGATGGACAGTTGTGAGATGAAGAAGTACATTGGAGTGTGGAGGTTCCTGCTGGTGGACACCAATAATATTATCAGGAAATTCCCACACATGGTTGCTCCATAAACAACAAGAAATAGAAGAAAAAGCACACTTCTTAAAAGTTGGCTGCCTTGAAATCCTAAGAGGAAAAAACTCTGTTACCACAGTCAGATTTGTCTGAAAGTAGAATAAGAATACAGGCAAACTTAAAGGAAACGTGTCCCCATGAGATGCAGACAGCAGCTATAGAGCAGAAGGAGCTGAGCAGATTGGGTTCACTGTATAAGGGAAGGTTCAGGTAAAACTGTGTTATTTATGAATTAAACTTTCTGCTTTTTCTGACCTGAGTTGCCAAAGTGGACGGTCCTATCAGTGACTGATCAGCCATCTCTGTCTGAATGTGCATACAGTGATAGCTGTCAATCCTTGATAAAATGCCCACTAAAGGAAGATTTTAGATCGTCAGGCTGCTCGCTCAGTGAAGGGTGAAGAGCTGCAGTTACGGGACATGCAGTGATCACCTCTACAATATAAGGATGAAGGATGGTGGCGTACTTATAGTAAAACCTGCAAACCATATCTGCCAGACTACCTTTCCTGCACCCTGACCTAACTCTCCTCAGCCTGGGACTTAGTGGTTTAAACAAATGTCGAAGATCTCTAGATCTTATGCTATTAGCTGCTGCCAGACTTCTGGTAGCATCTTCTTGCTTTCCCTAAAGACCCAGATGTGGCAAAGTGGGTCCAAAAGGTCGACCAGATTTTATAGATTAGAAGAACTCTCTCATTGGTAACTCCGTTCCAGGTCCTCTTTCCCTAGCTATTTGGTCCCCTGGAAACAATATAAAGGGTTTCACTGACCCTTTTCCGTATGCCTTGATGTATCTTCATGTCTCTGAATGTTGTGACGGTATGCGAGGCGAGGTGGTGGATTGATAGGTATGTTTCACCTCACATGCGCTCTGTTGTGAGGGACTGAACCGGAACCCGGCCCGGGTTTTTCCAGCCTCTAAGGCAGGGCTTGGGTTCTGGTCCAGAGATTGTGGTCAACTGGAGTTCACCTCCAGGTGGACTTTAAATAAACAGGAAGAGAGGCACAACAGGTCTCTCATGTGCTGAGTCTCAGGATTGTAACCTTTGTGGCTGAAGG
Source organism: Bufo bufo (assembly GCF_905171765.1). Taxonomy (NCBI): domain Eukaryota; kingdom Metazoa; phylum Chordata; class Amphibia; order Anura; family Bufonidae; genus Bufo; species Bufo bufo. The sequence continues at coordinate 824,896,187 of NC_053389.1, forward strand.
AGAGCTATATTGGATGCAAGAGAAACAAAAGGTTTGCTTTACCATTTGTGTTGGCGGTGTCGGGGAGCAGCCCCACACCGTATAGTCAGGACATAACTGCATAACTTAGCGCCGGACTGCAAGGATTTACTTTCTGTTTTGTTTGTTTTCTGCTGTGGCAAACCTTTTGGGGCTAAATAAACCTGACAACCAGCCAGACTTTCAAGAAACTGCCTGCCATACGGACTGTCCTGTTTTCAGAAAAGGGTGATCCCCACCAGCTAATCTCCACACGTGGTGGACTCAGCGGGCATTTTCTGAAAATGGAGGGAAATGTAAAGGCCCTGCTACAGGCCAATGCAGCTCAGCGGGAATCAACCGCCAAGTTGCAGAGTCCGCTGCAGCACAACAGGCGGCCCAACAGGAGATGAACCGGGCAGTTCGCAGAGGCTCTTGTGGAGCTGAAAAAAGGGTCTCACCTCCTGCGCCAGGGGAACCAAAATTGGTACGTGCTTCGTATCACCTACAGAAGATGACACCTACTGATGATGTTGAGGCCTACCTTGCAACTTTTGAGAGAGTTGCTGTCCGCGAGGAGTGGCCAAAAGAACAGTGGGCGGGTCTAGTGGCCCCGTTTTTGACCGGGGAACCTCAAAAGGCGTACTTTGATCTCGAACCGGATAAGGCCCAGGACTACAGTATGAGACACTGAAGACGGAGATACTTGCACTCTTGGGTGTCACCATGGCAGTCCGAGCCCAGCTTGTGCATCAGTGAACTTACTCCAGCGGCAAGCCACCCCGTTCTCAAATGTTTGACCTGATTCATCTCACCCAGAAGTGGTTGCAGCCAGAGACCTTGACCGGCCCTCAGATCGTGGAGCGTGTAGTAATGGACCGGTACCTGCGTGCGCTCCCTGCGACACTGAAGAAGTGGGTCGGACAGAGGGACCCCAACACTACAACCCAGTTGGTGGACCTAGTGGAGAGGTACCTTGCTTCTGAGGACTTGCTGAATCCGTCTATGCCCCACCGTGGAGCGTCTTGGGATGCAAGATCACCCCCAGGATCTGGTAAGACTGTTCCAGGGTTCAAAAGCAGGAGTAATGTTAAGACAGATTTTGCAGCTACCGGTGTTGGTAACCTCTTATGCCAGGCCTGTAATGGTGATGTACCATGTGATTGGAGCATGTGATCTGACGTCACCAAAGGTCTTTTAGCCCACAACTCATCAGTAAACTCAACTCAAAGGTCCTTTAGCCCACAACTCAAGTAAAGAAGAGACCGGGAACTTCGAGATCAAGAGGAGAAGGTGAGTTAATGAGTTTATTTTTTTAACCCCTCCAGCCCTATTGTACTATGCATTCTGTATTCAGAATGCTATTATTTTCCCTTATAACCATGTTATAAGGGAAAATAATACAATCTACACTACAACTAACCCAAACCTGAACTTCTGTGAAGAAGTTCTGGTCTGGGTACCAGTGTCGGTTTTTTATCACGCGCGTGCAGAACACATTGCACCCGCGCGATAAAAACTGAACATCGGAACGCAATTGCAGTCAAAACTGACTGCAATTGCATTCCTACTCGCGCGGTTTTGCCGCAACACACCGGGACGCATCCGGACCTAATCCGGACACGCTCGTGTGAACCCAGCCTAAGAGTGACGCCTGTCTCATCCTCATTAGGCATTGTTTCTAGTGTTGAGCGTGAATATTCGAATAACAAATGTTAATCGTGAATATCGCCACTTCGAGAATTTGCGAATATTTAGAATATAGCGCTATATATTCATAATGACAAATATTTGTATTTTTTTTCCATCTGAACACATGATTCCTCCCTGCTTCTTGCTTGTGGGACAATGAGTCATTGGCCGACAAGCAACTTAAGCAGGGAGGAACCATGACTTCAGATTGAAAAAATGACGAATATTCTAAAAACAAATATATAGCGCTATATTCTATAGTGCTACATATTCGTTTTTGACCCACGCCTGTATTGAGCGCGCAATTTTCGCATATTACGCCATCATTACTGCGTCAATTTTCATGTAAAAAAAAAGAATGTATAATATAACGAATATTTGAATTTGTGAATATATGATGAATAGTCTATAAAATATTTGCAAAATATATTATATCACAGATTCGAATATGACCCCTGCCGCTCATCACTAATTGTTTCCTTTTTCTTCACAAATTTAACTCCTCCCAAAATATCCCCTTGCCAGATATATCTTCTCCCCTGGTGTCATCTCACTCCCTTCCTGTCTGTACAGGTTCTCCCCTTCCCCAGATGTCATCTCTTCTTCTTCTTGCTTCCTTGCCTTAATATCATGTTACCCCATCAAACCTCTCTCTTTAGGTATTTCTTTTTTTTGCCGAAGGTACAGTATCACCTTCAACTCTCCAGCATTTTGGCTCCACACTTCAGGTTAACAGGATAGGGATAATTTTTCTAAATTTTTTATCTTTCAAATTGTATTTCTCACTCACCATGTTTTTCATAGGACAATATTGTTTCTAAACTCAGCTTTATCCCCCTCAAGTATCTTTTAACCCAGAGGCTTGTGACTGACTCAATTGCATAGCTCCCAACCGTCCCAGATCCGGCAAGACAATACCGGATTTCAGAGGCTATCCCGCTGTCCTGGTGCGGTGGTGTTTTGTCCCGCTCTCAGGCAGCTGTCTCTGCTTATAGGATAGGAAGCAGAGACAGCTCTCTGTAATGCCATTACAGTAATGATGAAGCACAGAGTGGTTGACTCTCTTCTCCATCATTCCTCCCCCCTGCCGGTGCTCCACACTACTGGTCTGTGCAGGGGGCGGGGCCGGACCTGCTGCTGGGTGAGAATGAGGAGATTTTATTTATTCTTTCTACTTCCTGTGAAGGGGACACAATCCCGGGTATATTACTGTGAGGGGGCACAATCCTGGGTATATTTTTGTTAGGGGGCACAATCATGGGTATATTTTTGTTAGGGGGCACAATCCTGGGTATATTTTTGTTAGGGGGCACAATCCTGGGTATATTACTGTGAGGGGGGCACAATCCTGGGCATATTACTGTGAGGGGGCACAATCCTGGGAATATTACTGTGAGGGGACACAATCCTGGGTATATTAATGTGAGGGGGCACAATCCTGGTAATATTACTGTGAGGGGGCACAATCCTGCACATATTACTCTGAGGGGGCACAATCCTGGGTATATTACTGTGAGGGGGCACAATCCTGGGTATATTACTGTGAGGGGGCACAATCCTGGGTATATTACTGTGAAGAGGCACAATCCTGGGAATATTACTGTGAGGGGGCACAATCCTGGGTATATTACTGTGAGGGGGCACAATCCTGGGAATATTACTGTGAGGGGGCACAATCCTGGGTATATTACTGTGAAGAGGCACAATCCTGGGAATATTACTGTGAGGGGGCACAATCCTGGGAATATTACTGTGAGGGAGCACAATCCTGGGAATATTACTGTGAGGGGACACAATCCTGGGTATATTACTGTGAGGGGGCACAATCCTGCACATATTACTGTGAGGGGGCACAATCCTGGGTATATTACTGTGAGGGGGCACAATCCTGGGTATATTACTGTGAGAGGGCACAATCCTGGGTATATTACTGTGAAGAGGCACAATCCTGGGAATATTACTGTGAGGGGGCACAATCCTGGGTATATTACTGTGAGGGGGCACAATCCTGGGAATATTACTGTGAAGAGGCACAATCCTGGGAATATTACTGTGAGGGGGCACAATCCTGGGTATATTACTGTGAGTGGTGTGGCAATGTGAACATTGAGGTGTTGTTTCCCCAGGCTCCAGTCCGGGCCTTGAGACATGCTCATGTCCAGGGATCCTATTTGATCCTGCTACTGGATCTTGGGTGGGTCTCACTCTGGAGTGTCTTGTGAAGCAGAGGCCTGGGAAGGCTCTGTCTGTGTGGTCTCAGCCGGGTGGGCTGAGGGGCCACGAGGCTAGGCTATAGCCTGAACTTTGTGGGACGCGGTGACGCCTGTGAAACAAGGATCACGAGGCCAGAGTCGGGAGGACTACTGGGCCACAATCCCCCAAAAGGTATTGAAGTGTCACAGCCTGGAGGTTGCTGGACTGAATGGCTGAGGAAAGCCGCATTTGTGTTCCATGTGTGAACAGGGCTCTCTAGGTGAGTCAGGGATACGCGTATGTGTTTAGTTAGAGCCTAGACGGGCAAGGGCTTGTTATTTTGTGTGGATGTCACACGTGATAAGTTGAAGCTGCAACTTCTTAACCTGTGCTTTGCTAAAGTGTCTGAAATAAAGTAAGAGTTTGGACATTATAATCGTGTCTGCAAAGATATCTGTGAGTGTGCCCCCTGAAAAGAGACGATCCCTTACAGTGGGCACAATCCTGCACATATTACTGTGAGGGGGGCACAATCCTGCACATATTACTGTGAGGGGGGCACAATCCTGCACATATTACTGTGAGGGGGAGCACAATCCTGCACATATTACTGTGAGGGGGCACAATCCTGCACATATTACTGTGAGGGGGCACAATCCTGCACATATTACTGTGAGGGGGCACAATCCTGCACATATTACTGTGAGGGGGCACAATCCTGCACATATTACTGTGAGGGGGAGCACAATCCTGCACATATTACTGTGAGGGGGGCACAATCCTGCACATATTACTGTGAGGGGGCACAATCCTACACATAATACTGTGAGGGGGAGCACAATCCTGCACATATTACTGTGAGGGGGGCACAATCCTGCACATATTACTGTGAGGGGGCACAATCCTGCACATATTACTGTGAGGGGGAGCACAATCCTGCACATATTACTGTGAGGGGGGCACAATCCTGCACATATTACTGTGAGGGGAAGCACAATCCTGCACATATTACTGTGAGGGGGCATGTGGCGAAACTAACCTCGCCACTGGGTTTTGGAGGGGCCTGGTTGCCAGCCTCTTGCCCCAGGATTATGGGCCCTCTCATCAGGAGCAAATAGAGAAGGTGAGTAACCGTCTACCGATACATATATACCAAATGAATGAATCAAAACGAATTAAAAATTGGAGCCAAAATATTGTGGGCATGGCTATGGAAGTGACATCACACATATCACTTTCACGCTGGAACATCATCGCACCAAGGCTATCTTTTTAGATCTAGAACTAGAAATTATTAACAATAAAATAACTACCAAAACGCATTTTAAAAAAGTTGACATGAATAGTTATTTAGACTATAAAAGCTGCCATCATACAAAATGGCGGAATAATATTCCCTATAGCCAAATGCGTAGAATTCGCAGGAATTGTTCAGATGACATCACATGTAAGGAACAACTAACCATCTTGAAACAAAGATTTTTGAATAAAGGCTACCCAAATAAACTAGTAAAGGAATCAATGAGAAGGGCCCTTGAAACTTCTTAAATAGCTTGAAAGGGAAGAATAAAATTGTCAGCGAACAAGATGTTACGAAACAATTTAGTCTTAACTTCATCACCCGCTATAATACACGGCATAATGATATCAGGAAAATTATGAATAAGCATTGGAATATTCTGTTAAAAGACCCCTTATAGGTACATCTATCCCCAGAACCTCTAATTTAATTTTTAAGAGAGCCCAGACTTTGAAGAACCTTTTGGCCCCATCTTGTCCTAAATTAGCTATTGGGGCTAGTCAAGCGACAATACAATCATGTTTTAATCCTTCCTTGTTCGGCCTGGAAAAGCCTAGCCCAAAGAACTGTACTGGTCCCCACAAATGTGGCGTGAAAAGGTGTATGTGTTGTGCTATGATCAATGTGTGTAATTGTAACAACTAACCCTACCCCACCCGAGAGAACACGTAATTTTAAAACAAAATATGTCTTGTAATAGCACTAATGTTGTCTATTTACTACAATGCCCCTGTGAACTTTTATACGTGGGTCGTACTACCCAGTCATTGAGAGCATCGCTCGAATATACGACGAAAGGTTAATACACATAGCGTCTCTCGTCACTATGCCCTCCGCCATGAAGGTGATCCTTCCTCTTTGTTGGTTACACCTTTAGAATGGATACCCCATTCCTTCCAAACATTATGTAGGAAGGAAATGTTTTGGATTTTTAAATTAAATACCCTGTCGCCATTCGGTCTAAATGAATCACTAGAATATACAAATGACTGATTTCCTTCTGTTTTATACAATTTTTAGTCGTATAATACTCTATTTTATTCAATAACCAATTTCTCATATATATATATATATAGGAAAGAAATATATTTTATAATACATTATTTCTTAAAAAGATTTTTTTAAATATTCTTATAACTCTTCGCCCCATGGAAACCGTTGCACAAAATTGATTTTATGTAATTAATTTAATATCAAAGCAGTATTAATATTATCAATATATTTATAATGGTATATTTATATTCAATTCATACATATATATATATATATATATATATATATATAGACATATCCCTCCCCCCAGAGATTTTTTATCCCCCTTTTTTTATCATTATTTTTATCTTTCTTTATCTTATTGTCCTGTCATATCATATTGTAGGTATTTTAACATGTATTATTATTATTTATATAGATATGTGTATATATATGTATGTATGTGTGTGTATATGTATATATGCTTTTCTATGCACATGTGAGCCTTCCTGAGATCCAATATAGGGGCATCGGCTCCTCTGCTTTAATCCAATATGCTGTTTGAGATTGACAGTTGTTGGAGCGCACGCCGATGAGCGTGCGGTCCGTCATAGATCCCATGTATTTGAAGCTCCGGGCACTCGTTCAGCCGATATCTAGTATGGCAGCGGAATGGAACGCACACTGACCCGCATGCGTTCCACGGTTGCCATAGCTTCCATGAGGCCTCCCGTCCCTTCATGCTCCTTACTCCCTTAGGTTCCGGTTTGGCTTAATGGAACGCACGCGTCACTGTGTGCGTCCCACAGGTCCCGCCCCCCTCCCCTTTTTGCTTTATCGATACGCAGCCAGATTCTATGAGCACCTCTACTCTGGAGAGGTAATATATGTTTTTATATGGCAGTATATGTTTTGTGTAATATGCTATATACATGTGTATAAACTTGTCTTCTGCAGCTTTTCTAAGACATATGCAAATCTTATGCGTTCCACTGACGTCATATCCGGTTTTTCGGGCAGCTACCGATTTAAGTTCTGAATCCTTATGTTTCTCCTAATTTTTGATTTAAAATATTATTGGTTTTAACTGTATCATTGTTTGTCCCCCTATGGGACTGCTGTAAAACTGATTTAGATCGATTTTCGCACCCTTGAAGTGACTATGTGTGATGTCACTTCCATAGCCACGCCCACAATATTTTGGCGCCAATTTTCAATTCGTTTTGATTCATTCATTTGGTATATATGTATCGGTAGACGGTTACTCACCTTCTCTATTTGCTCCTGAGGAAGGGGGATATTATATGGACCCCCGAAACGCGTTGAGCTTGTTTTATTCTGAATAAAAGAGAGATTTCATGAAGTTAAGGATCCGCCTGCTGTTTCCATCTCCATCGCAGATTTGGTCCACTTACCTGGATCTCTACCATTCTACGAACGATCTCGGATCAGGGGGGTATCACCCCAGGTGTCTTAAGTTTATCCTGGAGGTGACCCCCCTTGTGAAGTGAGTGGAAAAGCTCTAGGCTTATATTACTTGTTTTTATGTATTTTTTACATATATATATTTACATATATGTACCAATTTTCTTTCTTTTTTTGAGCTTTATTCAAATTACTTCTTCTGCTGAGAAGTGCTCAGATTTTGGGTCTTGGTTTAGTTGGAACTATATTCTAGTGAAGGCCTTACTGGCACTAATACCGATAAGAACCAACAATATCAATACTATATTCGTCTGTCTTGTACGTGTATCTATTGGGGTTTTCACCCATTTGTTCACTATTCTTCTCTATATATACATCACAGACTGAAAGCTTGGCGCTCATCCTTTTCCTCCCCGGTGTGGTTTCTATCACTTCACGGGTTGCAGATTTTGTTTTTTCTGTTTCATGTTCATTGACTAAGTGTTAAAACTCTGTTTTCACTGATTTGAGCTGCCTACTTCTTTCTAGTGACTCTTTATCTCGATCCTCACATCGTTACAGTCCTGTTGGCGCCCTTTTTCCTTCTCTTCAGGGTCATTTATTTGATCCCTAGATAGAGTTGGGATAACCTTGTTTTTCTTTTTTCTTCTTTACATCCCTCTCATCAGCCCATGCTAAACTAAAACCCCATGGCGATTTGACTTGTTTGTGGCATCTGAGCGCTGTTTGGATATTTTGAGCGCTCAGATCCAAGCTATCTGGGGATATGTTAAATGTCTATGTTACTGCAAAGGTTGGGACATTGTATATTTAAATAGTGATGTCTGTCCTATTGTCCCCATGTGTGTATTGGCGATTTCCTTTTGTCCTGAGAGATAATTGAATTACTCCTTGTTTGTCTCCAGGACAGAAGACATTGTGTATTCTCCTGCCTGTGATAATTACATCAACCCATTGTGTAAGGTAATTGTATCACAGGCCGAGGGGAGGATTTTGTGTGGGAGTGTTTTACTGTATTGTACGTGTTTATTGGTTGTTTTTACAAAACCCTGTGGGTGGTACTAGTGTGTAACAATGTTATATAAGAACAATAAAACGCACAGCTCTGGATGACCACTGCTTGACCCTCAACACGGAGCCTCCTCTCATTCTTGGGGGGATTCACTGTATGCTGTTAGAGACTGATTGCTAGGAGTGTAAGCCGCTTGGGTGCGTTTCCTTTTCGTCTGCTAGCAGCTATTCGTGAGGTTCCATTCGGAGTTTGGAGCATTCCCTTGTATGCTGTTACAGGGCACAATCCTGCACATATTACTGTGAGGGGGAGCACAATCCTGCACATATTACTGTGAGGGGGCACAATCCTGCACATATTACTGTGAGGGGGCACAATCCTGCACATATTACTGTGAGGGGGGCACAATCCTGGGCATATTACTGTGAGGGGGGGGCACAATCCTGCACATATTACTGTGAGGGGGAGCACAATCCTGCACATATTACTGTGAGGGGGCACAATCCTGCACATATTACTGTGAGGGGGCACAATCCTGCACATATTACTGTGAGGGGGCACAATCCTGCACATATTACTGTGAGGGGGCACAATCCTGCACATATTACTGTGAGGGGGCACAATCCTGCACATATTACTGTGAGGGGGCACAATCCTGCACATATTACTGTGAGGGGCACAATCCTGGGCATATTACTGTGAGGGGGGGCACAATCCTGGGCATATTACTGTGAGGGGGCACAACTGGGTATGTTACTTTGAGAGAGCATATATCAGAGCATATTATAGTGAAGGGGCACAACTGCGAATATTACTTTAAGGGGGAATATATTAGGACACATAACTGGGTATATTATTGTGAGGGGGCACATATCTGTGCATCGATACTGTGACGGGGCACATATCTGGGCAGTGCTACTGTGAAGGGGCACATATCTGGCCATCACTACTTTGAGGACGCACATATCTGGGCATAAGTACTGTAAGGGGGCACATATCTGGGCATCACTACTGTGAGGGGACACATTTGGGCATCACTATTGTGAGGGGACACATATCTGGGCATCACTACTGTGAGGGGACACATATATTGGCATCACTACTGTGAGGGGACACATATCTGGGCATCACTACTGTGAGGGGGCACATATCTGGGCATCACTACTGTGAGGGGGCACATTAGAGGCGTGGCCTAATGTGGAAAAATTTTGCCATACATAGCGTCCCTCTTCCTTCTTTTCAAAAGTTGGGAGGTATACAGTTGTCAGCAGACCTCTTTGCAATTGCAGCATAGTAGGAGAAGATGTCTGTAATCAGCAGCTTTCTCCATTTTGCAGCAAGTGTAAAATGGACATGGTGCCTGCCAGGATAGGAGTAAGATGCTTGCCTAACCACTTCCCGTCCGCCCATAGGATATAAATGTCCTATGGGTGGACGTCTATTTCTGAAAGCACGTTTTAGAACGTCCTTTCAGAAATAGCAGCTGCACGCTAATCGTGCAGCTGCTGATCGGGTTGCCCGCTGTCAGTGACAGCAGGGCAACCCAGAGAGGAGGCAGGGACAGTGCCCAGGTGTCCCTGCCTTCCGGATCGCTGCAGACACAGCGCTCACCGAGCGCTGTGTATGCAGAGCAGGAAGCGCTGTGCGCTTCCTGTTCCGGCCCGGCGGTCATGTGACCGCCGGGACCGGAGAGTGCAGGGGCTGTGTGAGGTCTCTCAGAGACCTCGATCAGCCCTGCTCTGAGGCTGTACAGCGCAGGATTGCTGCTGTACAGCCTCTATAGGGGTGCATTTGTCCTGTAACTGGGGCTACTATGTCAGCCCCAGTTACAGGAGAAATCAACAGTGAAAAAAAAAAGAAAAAGTGAAGCAAATGTCCCCCAGAGGTCTTGTATGACCTTATGGGGGACGAAAAGTGTAAAAAAATAAATAAATAAATAAAGGGTTGAAAAAATAAAATAAAAAAAGTTTCACATGTAAAAAAAAAAAAGTCCCCAAGTAAGGATTAATTTTTAAAAAATAAATAAATAGAAAAAATAAAATAAAATAGACATATTTAGTATTGCCGCGTCCGTAAAAACCAGCTCTATAACAATATCACATGACCTAACCCCTCGGGGGAACACCGTAAAAAAACAAAAAAAAAAACGGTGTCAAAACAAGCATTTTTTGTCACCTTGCATCACAAAAGGTGCAACACCAAGTGATCAAAAACGCGTATGTCCCACAAAATGGTACCAATAAAACGTCACCTCATCCCGCAAAAAATGAGCCCCTACATAAGAAAATCTCTCAAAAAATAAAAAAACTATAGCTCTTAGAACATGGAGACACTAAAACTTCATTTTTTTGGTTTCAAAAATGCTATTATTGTGTTAAAGTGAAACAAATAAAAAAAAGTATACATATTAGGTATTTCCGCGTCCGTAAAAAACAGCTCTATAAAGATACCACGTGAGCTAACCCCTTAGATGAACACCGTAAAAAAAGTTTAAAAAAACAGTGTCAAAACAAGCAATTTTTGTCACCTTGCATCACAAAAGGTGCAACACCAAGTGATCAAAAACGTGTATGTCCCACAAAATGGTACCAATAAAACCGTCACCTCATCCCGCAAAAAATGAGCCCCTACATAAGAAAATCTCTGAAAAAATAAAAAAACTATAGCTCTCACATTAAAACATCATTTTTTTGTTTCAAAAATGCTATTATTGTGTAAAACTTTAATAAATGAGAAAAAGTATACATATTAGGTATCGCCACGTCCGTAACAATCTGCTCTATAAAAATGTCACTTGACTGAACCCCTCAGGTGAACGCTGTAAAAATAAATAAATATAAACTGTGCTAAAACAACCAATTTTTTGGTCACCTTGCCCCATAAAGTGTTATAATGAATGATCAAAAAATCATATGTATCCAAAAATAGTACTAATAAAACTGGCACCTTATCCCCTAGTTTCCAAAATGGGGTCACTTCTTGGGAGTTTCTACTGTAAGGGTGCATCAGGGGGCTTCAAATGGGACATGGCATCTAAAAACCATGTGGAGTTCCTTTTCTTCTGCGCCCTGCCGTGTGCCCATACAGCAGTTTATGACCACATGTGGGGTGTTTCTGTAAACCGCAGAATCTGGGTAATAAATATTGAGTTTTGTTTGGCTGTTAACCATCGATATGTTAAAGAAAAAATTGGATCAAAATGGAAAATCTGCCAAAAAAGTGAAATTTAAAAATTTGATCTCCATTTTCCTTTAATTCTTGTGGAACGCATAAAGGGTTAACAAAGTTTGTAAAATCGGTTTTGAATACCTTGAGGGGTGTAGTTTCTACAATGGGGTCATTTTAGGGTATCCACTATTTAGGCCCCACAAAGTGACTTCAGACCTGAACTGGTCCTTATAAAGTGGGTTTTGGCAATTTTCTTAAAAATTTGAAGAATTGCTTCTAAACTTCTAAGCCTTCTAACGTCCTAAAAAAATAAAATGACATTTCCAAAATGATGCCAACATAAAGTAGACATATGGGGAATGTTAAGTAATAAATATTTTATGAGGTATCACTTTCTGTTTTAAAAGCAGAGAAATTGAAATTTAGAAAATTGCGAATTTTTCAAATTTTTGGGTAAATTTGGGATTTTTTCATAAATAAAGGTGAAATATTTTGACTCAAATTTATGACTATCATGAAGTACAATGTGTCACGAGAAAACAATCTCTGAATGACTTGGATAAATAAAGGCATTCCAAATTTATTACCACATAAAGTGAGATATGTCAGTTTTGCAAAATTAGGCCTGGACAGGAAGAGGGCAAATGGCCCAGATGGCAAGTGGCTAATAGAAGAAATGCTGTCAGAAAACAAGGAGCAGTTTGATGGAGTGGTGAACCCCCCCGTACTGGGGAGGGGTGATGCATCACCACGGCCATCACTGTATAAGAATGCCCTGGCCACAAGTCATGGGCAATTGAACTATATAGTTTGTAAATCCCCCCCCCCACCTTTACAAACACTCATTAAATTCAGTATGGATGATGCTCTGAAATTTCTCTACACCCCATATATAAATTATGTGCAATAATCAACTTTTTAGAAAGTGAATGCTAAACATGGATAATAAAGCATAATATGATCTTAAACACATGGAAAAGTCATAAAGATGACACCATTACTCTTAATATTCTCATTGCATGATATAGAAGTTCTCCTGTTTTAAAGTGTAACTGCCATTCTATTTTTATTTGTGTAATGTATAGGGGCCGTGATGCTGACTATTTTTGTAATATACTTTAGTTACTGAAATTATACATTTCTATTAGAAAAATAGCTCTAAAGTGGCCCATTTTGAGCCTTAGCAACGCTCCTCTGTCTTCTGTTTACATAACACGGTCAGTGTGGAACAAGTCTCCACTGTTATGTAAACAGAAGACGGAGGAGCGTTGCTAAGGCTCAAAATGGGCCACTTTAGAGCTATTTTTCTAATAGAAATGTATAATTTCAGTAACTAAAGTATATTACAAAAATAGTCAGCATCACTGCCCCTATACATTACACAAATAAAAATAGAATGGCAGTTACACTTTAACCCTCAATGAGAGGAAAAATACAGAAAGAAGATGGAGTATGTGTTGCAAAATTGACAGCGCCGTCCAGTGCATATCTTGCATGATGTATGCAGTCCTGGAACAGCCGTTCAAGGGTGTATATCTTTGTTCAAGATGTGAGCAAATTACCCGTTTGGAATCGCAAATCGAGTCTCTAAATTGGCAAGTTGCAACACTGAGAGGCATTGACAATTTGCAAAAGAGTTTGCTTCTCACCGAGCAAGCACTCTATGGGGTAGATGAGGGGGAGGGTGACAGAGAGGAGGCTGAGGAAAGTGAGGTAGCTAGCTGGGTAACAGTTAGAAAGCGGGGTAGAGGGAAGAGTGCCAGGGAGGCTAGCCCTGATCTGACACACCCCAACAAGTTTGCACGTTTGGCAGATGAGGGGGATATCAGTCCAGGGACGGCACTGCCGCAGCCAGACACTTCCTCTGCCAGTCAGGGGAATGTCAGCTCCGGTAAGCAGGGGACCAGGAGAGCAGGGCAGGCCAGACAGGTGCTGGTAGTGGGAGAATCAATTATTAGGGGAACAGATAGGGAAATCTGTCACAAAGACCGTGATCGTCGAACAGTGTGCTGTCTTCCTGGCGCTAGAGTTCGACACATCGCGGATCGGGTTGACAGATTACTGAAAGGGGCTGGAGAAGATCCAGCGGTCATGGTCCATATCGGAAACCAATGACAAAGTTAGGGGTAGGTGGAGAGTCCTTAAAAATGATTTCAGGGATTTAGGTCAAAAGCTTCGGGCAAGGACCTCAAAGGTAGTATTTTCCGAAATACTACCTGTACCACGGGCCACACAAGAAAGGCAGCGGGAGATTAGGGAGATTAACAAGTGGCTCAAGAAGGAGTAGGAAGGAGGTGTTTGGGTTCCTGGAGAACTGGGCCGACTTCTCTATCGGCTACAGGCTCTATCGTAGGGACGGGCTGCACCTCAATGGGGAAGGGGCAGCTGTGTTTGGGGAGAAGATGGCTAGAATGTTGGGGGAGTGTGGAAACTAGGGACTGGGGGGGGAGGGTAATTACGTTACAGGATGGGAAGATAGTGCAGATAGAGACCGGGGGCAAGGTAGTGGGACTGGGGGAGGAATGGAAGGAGGGACTAGAACAGTTCAGAAGGAAAGGTGTGAGGTAAAAAATATACAATAAACCTCTCAAATGTATGTATACTAATGCCAGAAGCCTGACTATAAACCGGGGCACTGGAATTAGTGATGTGTGAGGAGGACTATGACATAGTGGGAATAACTGAGACATGGCTGGATGATAACTATGATTGGGCAGTTAATGTACAAGGTTACAGTCTGTTTAGAAAGGATCGTCAAAACCGGAGAGGGGGAGGGGTCTGCCTTTATGTAAAGTCCTGTCTAAAGTGAGGGACATGAACATGTGGAGTCACTGTGGGTAGAGATACATGGAGCTAAAAACAACAATAAATTACTAATAGGAGTTTACTATAAACCGCCTTATATACCAGAGTCCACAGAAAATCTACTACTAAACGAGGATAAGACGAGCGGCAAATCATAATGAGGTGGTTATTATGGGGGACTTCAACTACCTAGATATAGACTGGGAAACTGAACCTTGTATATCTCATAAAGGAAACAGATTCTTGGCAATAACCAAAGACAATTATCTCTCCCAACTGGTTCAGGACCCGACCTAGAGGGACGGCCATACTGGACTTAGTATTAACCAAATAGACCTGACAGAACAACAGATGTGCAGGTTGGGGGACACCTGGGAAATAGTGACCATAAAGTAATAACCTTCCAATTATCATTCAAAAGAGCGTTTCTACAGGGAGGAATAAAAATACCAAACTTCTAAAAAGCTAAATTTAGCCAACTAAGAGAGGCATAAGGCCTAACTAAATGGGATAAAGTCCTCAAAAATAAAATACAGCCCACAAATTGGGATATCTTAAAAGCATCCTAAAGCTCATTGTGAGAAGGTACATACCGTATGGGAATAAAGGTTAACAAAAAGAAACCAATGTGGATAAACAGATCTGTAAAGAAAGCAATAAATGACAAAAGAAAGCATATAAAACACCTAAAACAGGAGGGTGGCACGGAAGCACAGAAAAACTGAAAAAAAGGACAAAAAAAAGAACATGTAAAAAACAAATAAAAGCGGCCAAACTAGAGACCGAGAGATTAATTGCCAAAGAGAGTAAAACTAACCCTAAAATGTTCTTCAATTACAGTTGCAAGAAAAAGTATGTGAACCCTTTGGAATGATATGGATTTCTGCACAAATTGGTCATAAAATGTGATCTGATCTTCATCTAAGTTACAACAATAGACAATCACAGTCTGCTTAAAAAATAGCTCTAAAGTGGCCCATTTTGAGCCTTAGCAACGCTCCTCTTTTCTGTTTACATAACACAGTCAGTGTGGAACAAGTCTCCACTGTTATGTAAACAGAAGACGGAGGAGCGTTGCTAAGGCTCAAAAAAAAAGAACATGTAAAAAACAAATAAAAGCGGCCAAACTAGAGACCGAGAGATTAATTGCCAAAGAGAGTAAAACTAACCCTAAAATGTTCTTCAATTACAGTTGCAAGAAAAAGTATGTGAACCCTTTGGAATGATATGGATTTCTGCACAAATTGGTCATAAAATGTGATCTGATCTTCATCTAAGTACAACAATAGACAATCCACAGTCTGCTTTAAAATATTTTTTTCTCCAATGTATTCACTGAGGAAACTAAACTGTCAGTTGACATGCAAAATGTTAAAATTAAATTCCCCATTAAAAGTGTCCTGTCTGACCCAGGAAGAAGTACATCAGCGACTTAATAAGATCAAATAGACAAATCGCCAGGACCAGATGGCATACACCCCCGTATCCTAAGGGAAATAAGTAATGTCATAGCCAGACCCTTATTTATGATATTTGCAGGACTCTATATACTGACAGGGAATGTCCCACAGGATTGGTGCATAGCAATTGTGGTGCCAATATTCAAAAAGGGTCCAAAAACAGAGCCTGGAAACTATAGGCCGGTAAGTTTAACATCTGTTGTGGGGTAATCTGTTGAAGGTTTTCTGAGAGATGCTATCTTAGAGCAACTCAACGGAAATAAGCAAATAACACCATATCAGCATGGCTTCGTGAGGGATCGGTCATGCCAAACTAATTTAATCAGTTTCTATGAGGAGGTAAGTTCTAGACTTGACAGCAGCGACAGTC
Organism: Bufo bufo; assembly: GCF_905171765.1. Taxonomy (NCBI): domain Eukaryota; kingdom Metazoa; phylum Chordata; class Amphibia; order Anura; family Bufonidae; genus Bufo; species Bufo bufo. The sequence goes on from NC_053389.1 coordinate 824,912,581, forward strand.
GTGTATCTGGACTTCTCCAAAGCATTTGACACTGTACCGCATAAAAGGTTAGTATATAAAATGAGAATGCTCGGACTGGGAGAAAACGTCTGTAAGTGGGTAAGTAACTGGCTCAATGATAGAAAACAGAGGGTGGTTATTAACAGTACATACTCAGATTGGGTCACTGTCACTAGTGGGGTACCTCAGGGGTCAGTATTGGGCCCTATTCTCTTCAATATATTTATTAATAATCTTGTAGAAGGCTTTCATAGTAAAATATCAATTTTCGCAGATGACACTAAACTGTGTAAAGTAATTTACACTGAAGAGGACAGTATACTGTATATATACTACAGAGGACAGTGTACTGTATATATACTACAGAGGACAGTATACTGTATATATACTACAGAGGACAGTATACTGTATATATACTACAGAGGACAGTATACTGTATATATACTACAGAGGACAGTATACTGTATATATACTACAGAGGACAGTATACTGTATATATATACTACAGAGGACAGTATACTGTATATATACTACAGAGGACAGTATACTACTACAGAGGGATCTGGATAGATTGGAGGCTTGGGCAGATAAGTCGCAGATGAGGTTTAACACTGACAAATGTAAGGTTATGCACATGGGAAGAAAAAATGCAAGTCACCCGTACATACTAAATGGTAAAACACTCGGTAACACTGACATGGAAAAGGACCTAGGAATTTTAATAAACAGCAAACTAAGCTGCAAAAACCAGTGTCAGGCAGCTGCTGCCAAGGCCAATAAGATAATGGATTGCATCAGAAGGGGAATAGATGCCCGTGATGAGAACATAGTCCTACCACTTTACACATCACTAGTCAGACCACACATGGAGGACTGTGTACAGTTCTGGGCTCCTGTGAACAAGGCAGTCATAGCAGAGCTGGAGAAGGTCCAGAGGAGGGCAACTAAAGTAATAACTGGAAGGGGGCAACTACAGTACCCTGAAAGATTATCAAAATTAGGGTTATTCACGTTAGAAAAAAGACGACTGAGGGGAGATGTAATTACTATGTATAAATATATCAGGGGTCAGTACAGAGATCTATCCCATCATCTATTTATCCCCAGGACTGTGACGAGGGGACAATCTGTGCGTCTGGAGGAAAGAAGGTTTGTACACAAACATAGAAGAGGATTCTTTACGGTAAGAGCAGTGAGACTATGGAACTCTCTGCCTGAGGAGGTGGTGATGGTGAGTACAATAAAGGAATTCAAGAGGGGCCTGGATGTATTTCTGGAGTGTAATAATAGTACAGGCTGTAGCTACTAGAGGGGGGTCGTTGATCCAGGGAGTTATTCTGATGCCTGATTGGAGTCGGGAAGGAATTTTTTTCCCCTAAATTGGGGAAAATTGGCTTCTGCCTCCCAGTTTTTTTTTTTGCCTTCCTCTGGATCAACTTGCAGGATAACAGGCCGAACTGGATGGACAAATGTCTTTGTTCGGCCTTATGTACTATGTTACTATGTTACTATGTTACTATGAGTAGTCTTAGAGATCAGTACATTGATTCTAAAATTCAGAACTACAATAATAAATATGCCTATATTAGGTACAGTATATTATGTTCTGGCACACATTGCGGCGCAAAGGTTATTTGTGCTGCAATCTGCGACTCTTCCCGCCTCGCGTCAGGTATAAAAAAGTGGGCGTAGCGTGGGCCGGGAAGGGGATGGGCCGGCAGCCCCGCCTCATTCATCATTTTCTACATCTGTTTTAGCCGTTGAAAATGGTCTAAATGGAAGACCGCTCGTAATCTGTCTTACACTTAGAACCAGCGGCTCTACATAACTTTGACGGATCTACCAGCATCTAAAACGCCAATCTTAATAAATGACCACCGTAGTGCTTTGAAAAAGTATTCATACCTCTTGAACCTTTCCACATTTTTTCCCCGTTACACCCACAAACTTAAATGTATTTTATTGGGATTTTCTGTGTTAAAGCAACACAAAATAGCGAGTAAAAATAAAATGATAAATGGTTTTCAACATTTTTTATAACAATCTGAAAATTGTATTCGGCCCCTTGTACTCTGATGTCCCTAAATAAAAGTTACCTAATTAGTAAATAGATTTCACCCGTTATAACTACAGCTGTTCTGTGAAGGTCACAGAAATTTGTTAGAGATCGAACAGCATCATGAGAACCAAGGACCACACCAGACAGGTCAGGGATAAAGTTGTGGAGAAGTGTAAAGCAGGGTTAGGCTGTAAAAAAATATCCAAAGCTCTGAACATCTCACGGAGCACTGTTCAATCCATCATCCAAAAATGTAAGAAGTATGGAACAACTGGAAACCTACCAAGACATGGCCGTCCGCCTAAACTGCCAGCCCAGTCAAGGAGAGCACTAATTAGAAAAGCAGCCCATGGCCCATGATCACTCTGGAAGAGCTGCAGAGATCCACAGCTCAGGTGGGAGAATCTGTCCACAGGACAACAATTAGTCGTGTACTCCACAAATCTGGACTTTAGGGAAGAGTGGCAAAAAGAAAGCCATTCTTGAATGCAAAGCATAAGAAGTCCCATTTGCAGTTTGCCACAAGCCATGTAGGGGACACAGCAAACATGTGGAAGAATGTTCTCTGGTCAGATGAGGAATGGATTAGTGATGAAATGGTTTTGGTCAAAGCATATTCATGTGTTAGAGTAGGCCCAGTCACAGTCCAGGCCTAAATCCCATTGAGAATCTATGACAAGACTTGAGAAATTGCTGATCACAGACGCTGAGGTCGAGCTATTTTGCAAAGAAGAATGGGCAAAATTTCAACCTCTAGATGGGCAAAGCTGGTAGAGATATGTACCCAAAGACTTGTAGCAGTAATTGCAGTGAAAGGTGGTCCTACAAAGTATTGAGTCCGGGGGGCTGAATACAAATGCATGCCATACTTTCCAGATTCGTACTCAATAACATTTTTAAAAACCATGAATCATTTAATTATTCATTTCACACATACTTGCTAATTTCACATAAAATCCCAATAAAATACATTTAAAGGGGTTCCCCAGGCTTTTAATATTGATGACCTATCCTCAGGCACAGCGCCGTACATTGTATAGTGGCTGTGCTTGGTATCACAGCTCAGCCACATTCACTTCAATGGGGCTGATCCGTGCCAAGGCCATGTGACCGATAAACGTAACATCACTTGGCCTAGGGAAATCTGGAGAAGGCAAGTCCCTGTGCCTTAACAGCTTATCTGCAGGGATCCTGAGTCTCGGACCCACACCGATCAAATTCTGATCTCGTCTCCAGTTTGTCACAGTGTAGTTCAGTGTGACACTTGTTGCCGTGTAGGCTGGCTGTAGGCTGTGCTCTTGCATACTGGCTGTGGGTCAATACCCATGTATGCTGGTTGCTTGGGTGGTGCGTACGTACTGGCTGCAGTCTTCTAGTGTGAACTGTACCCTGTGGTTCCTGTGTCTATGTAGGGTTAATGTTTCCGTGTGTTGGTGTCTGATTATCAGGCGGTCAGGCGCCTAAACGGACCTGGCTGTTTAGACTTGTGGGCTTTATCCCTGGGGATTAGTCTGTCTCCAGGATTGCTGTGTGCAGGATGCATTGTACTGACCAGTGTGTTTGTGATCCTACCCTGACTTGTGTGGTCAGCCTGATATTTCATCAATGTCTCCATGTCTGAGTCTGTCTGGGAGTTTCCACTTAGTTACTTTGTCTCAATATTTTGTATGTCTGCGATCGCCATGGACCCGGTTCTGCATGGAGTCCAGGCATGTTGTAAGTTGTTGCATGTACTGGTCTGCCTGTGTATGTCATGGTCCATACCCGCATGGGTCCTGGCTATGCCTCTGAGTTTGTCCGGTCAGTTGGCGCCATGCTCCTAGTATCCAGTCCCGCATGGGTTCCTGTTACTTGGTCTGTGTCTGAACAGCGTCCTAAGTTGCATGTTTGTTTGGGTTCCCGTTCTGCTTGTTTGCCTGTGTTCCCGGTTTTATCTCTTGTTATTCACCGGTGTCTGTTTCCTTGCAGGTTTCAGCCAAGTGTACCAGGACCATCCTAGAAGATAGCGGTTGGGTCGTTCCCCTGCAGCGAGGGAGCACCAAAATAACGCCCTTAGGGTTTGGCCCTAAATCAAACCGGTTACTTGGCCCAGTGGTTCTATATCTGCCACTGGGTCCTACCTGTTTGTCCAGGATTATTCTGGTTGTTTGGTCCTGGTCATTTGTTTAACCACCTCCGGACCGCCTAACGCAGGATCGCGTTCCGGAGGTGGCAGCGCTGCGCACAGTCACGCATATACGCGTCATCTCGCGAGACGCGAGACTTCCTGTGAACGCGCGCACACAGGCGCGCGCGCTCACAGGAACGGAAGGTAAGAGAGTGGATCTCCAGCCTGCCAGCGGCGATCGTTCGCTGGCAGGCTGGAGATGTGTTTTTTTTAACCCCTAACAGGTATATTAGACGCTGTTTTGATAACAGCGTCTAATATACCTGCTACCTGGTCCTCTGGTGGTCCCCTTTGTTTGGATCGACCACCAGAGGACACAGGTAGCTCAGTAAAGTAGCACCAAGCACCACTACACTACACTACACCCCCCCCCCCGTCACTTATTAACCCCTTATTAGCCCCTGATCACCCCTGATCACCCCATATAGACTCCCTGATCACCCCCCTGTCATTGATTACCCCCCTGTCATTGATCAGCCCCCTGTAAAGCTCCATTCAGACGTCCGCATGATTTTTACGGATCCACTGATAGATGGATCGGATCCGCAAAACGCATCCGGACGTCTGAATGAAGCCTTACAGGGGCATGATCAATGACTGTGGTGATCACCCCATATAGACTCCCTGATCACCCCCCTGTCATTGATTACCCCCCTGTCATTGATTACCCCCCTGTAAAGCTCCATTCAGATGTCCGCATGATTTTTACGGATGCACTGATAGATGGATCGGATCCGCAAAACGCATCCGGACGTCTGAATGAAGCCTTACAGGGGCATGATCAATGACTGTGGTGATCACCCCATATAGACTCCCTGATCACCCCCCTGTAAAGCTCCATTCAGATGTCCGCATGATTTTTACGGATGCACTGATACATGGATCGGATCCGCAAAACGCATCCGGACGTCTGAATGAAGCCTTACAGGGGCATGATCAATGACTGTGGTGATCACCCCATATAGACTCCCTGATCACCCCCCTGTAAAGCTCCATTCAGATGTCCGCATGATTTTTACGGATGCACTGATACATGGATCGGATCCGCAAAACGCATCCGGTCGTCTGAATGAAGCCTTACAGGGGCATGATCAATGACTGTGGTGATCACCCCATATAGACTCCCTGATCACCCCCCTGTCATTGATTACCCCCCTGTCATTGATTACCCCCCTGTCATTGATTACCCCCCTGTCATTGATCACCCCCCTGTAAAGCTCCATTCAGATGTCCGCATGATTTTTACGGATGCACTGATAGATGGATCGGATACGCAAAACGCATCCGGACGTCTGAATGAAGCCTTACACGGGCATGATCAATGACTGTGGTTATCACCCCATATAGACTCCCTGATCACCCCCCTGTCATTGATCACCCCCCTGTCATTGATCACCCCCCTGTCATTGATCACCCCCCTGTCATTGATCACCCCCCTGTCATTGATCACCCCTCTGTAAGGCTCCATTCAGATATTTTTTTGGCCCAAGTTAGCGGAATTTTTTTTTTTTTTTCTTACAAAGTCTCATATTCCACTAACTTGTGTCAAAAAATTTAATCTCACATGAACTCACCATACCCCTCACGGAATCCAAATGCGTAAAATTTTTTAGACATTTATATTCCAGACTTCTTCTCACGCTTTAGGGCCCCTAGAATGCCAGGGCAGTATAAATACCCCACATGTGACCCCATTTCGGAAAGAAGACACCCCCAGGTATTCCGTGAGGGGCATATTGAGTCCATGAAAGATTGAAATTTTTGTCCCAAGTTAGCGGAACGGGAGACTTTGTGAGAAAAAAATTAAAAATATCAATTTCCGCTAACTTGTGCCAAAAAAAAAAAATTTCTATGAACTCGCCATGCCCCTCATTGAATACCTTGGGGTGTCTTCTTTCCAAAATGGGGTCACATGTGGGGTATTTATACTGCCCTGGCATTCTAGGGGCCCCAAAGCGTGAGAAGAAGTCTGGTATCCAAATGTCTAAAAAATGCCCTCCTAAAAGGAATTTGGGCACCTTTGCGCATCTAGGCTGCAAAAAAGTGTCACACTTCTGGTATCGCCGTACTCAGGAGAAGTTGGGAATGTGTTTTGGGGTGTCATTTACATATACCCATGCTGGGTGAGAGAAATATCTTGGTCAAATGCCAACTTTGTATAAAAAATGGGGAAAAGTTGTCTTTTGCCAAGATATTTCTCTCACCCAGCATGGGTATATGTAAAATGACACCCCAAAACACATTCCCCAACTTCTCCTGAATACGGCGATACCACATGTGTGACACTTTTTAGCAGCCTAGGTGGCAAAGGGGCCCATATCCAAAGAGCACCTTTAGGATTTCACAGGTCATTTACCTACTTACCACACATTAGGGCCCCTGTAAAATGCCAGGCAGTATAACTACCCCACAAGTGACCCCCATTTTGGAAAGAAGACACCCCAAGGTATTCCGTGAGGGGCATGGCGAGTTCCTAGATTTTTTATTTTTGTCACAAGGTTAGTGGAAAATGCTTATTTTTTTTTTTTTTTTTTTTTCATACAAAGTCTCATATTCCACTAACTTGTGACAAAAAATAAAAACTTCCATGAACTCACTATGCCCATCAGCGAATACCTTGGGGTCTCTTCTTTCCAAAATGGGGTCACTTGTGGGGTAAGTTTTACTGCCCTGGCATTCTAGGGGCCCAAATGTGTGGTAAGGAGGTTTGAAATCAAATTCTGAAAAAAATGACCTGTCAAATCCGAAAGGTGCTCTTTTGAATATGGGCCCCTTTGCCCACCTCGGCTGCAAAAAATGTTCACACATCTGGTACTCTCCGTAATCGGGAGAAGTTGGGGAATGTGTTTTGGGGTGTATTTTTACATATACCCATGCTGGGTGAGAGAAATATCTTGGCAAAAGACAACTTTTCCCATTTTTTTTATACAAAGTTGGCATGTGACCAAGAATTTATCTCACCCAGCATGGGTATATGTAAAAAAGACACCCCAAAACACATTCCCTCAACTTCTCCTGAATACAGAGATACCAGATGTGTGACACTTTTTTGCAGCCTAGGTGGGCAAAGGGGCCCACATTCCAAAGAGCACCTTTCGGATTTCACAGGTCATTTACCTACACTACCACACATTTGGGCCCCTAGAATGCCAGGGCAGTATACTACCCCACAAGTGACCCAATTTTGGAAATAAGAGACACCAAGGTATCGCTGATGGGCATAGTGAGTTCATGGAAGTTTTTATTTTTTGTCACAAGTTAGTGGAATATGAGACTTTGTAAGAAAAAAAAAAAAAAAAAAAAAATCATCATTTTCCGCTAACTTGTGACAAAAAATAAAAACGTTCTATGAATTCACTATGCCCATCAGCGAATACCTTAGGGTGTGTACTTTCAGAATTGGGGTCATTTGTGGGGTGTTTGTACTGTCTGGCCATTGTAGAACCTCAGGAAACATGACAGGTGCTCAGAAAGTCAGAGCTGCTTCAAAAAGCGGAATTCACATTTTTGTACCATAGTTTGTAAACGCTATAACTTTTACCCAAACCATTTTTTTTTTAGCCAAAATTTTTTTTTTTATCAGAGACATGTAGAACTATAAATTTTAGAGCAAAATTTCTATATGGATGTCGTTTTTTTTTTGCAAAATTTACAACTGAAAGTGAAAAATGTCATTTTTTTGCAAAAAAAATCGTTACATTTCGAATTAATAACAAAAAAAGTAAAAATGTCAGCAGCAATGAAATACCACCAAATGAATGCTCTATTAGTGAGAAGAAAAGGAGGTAAAATTCATTTGGGTGGTAAGTTGCATGACCGAGCAATAAACGGTGAAAGTAGTGTAGGTCAGAAGTGTAAAAAGTGGCCTGGTCTTTCAGGGTGTTTAAGCACTGGGGGCTGAGGTGGTTAATAAAGCATTCCTTTTGACCTACAGTACTCTGGATCTGTTAATCTTTTTTAGATACACCTCCTGTGATAAGTTCTGAGGTTCTTCTGACCCCAGAACATTACACATTTCTTCTTCAATTCATCTCCTCTGTGCTCTTCATATCATCTAAAGGCACATTGAAAAGGCCAAGTGACAAGACAATTATTGGAATGCACAATTTTATCCCTGATAATTTTCATTTGATAAGTGGAAGGTAGAAGGGAATTTACCTGCAGCTATACTCTCTGTATGGGAACGAGCAATCCCCACGTCGCCATACAGATTCACTGATTGCTGGCATCAGATTCCTGTCTACATTGAGCAATTTTGTTCTGGGTTTCTGAGAAATGAAGATTTTTGGTGCCACAAAGATGTGATACCTGACAAATTCGCATTTTGGGAGATCGGCTGCACATTTACACAGGATTCCTAGATGTGCTCCTTCCCCCAAAGATTCCACTATTCTTGACCCATATAAAACAACCTTAGCAATCCAACCCTTCCCATTTCTTCAAGCATTTAAAGAAAAATGAATGCCTCTGTTCAGACAAGCATATAATCTGTCTTCAGTCTCCAAGTGAATAATAATTGACTTTACCTTTTACGTTTCTATCATATTGTAGAATGCTAGTGAATATGAGAAATACACAAAGTAATAATAATCGAATAACAACACACAATGATTATGAACTTACATCAGATGGTTCCATGTTCTTGTCAAATCTTTGTCTTCTTGAAAATACTTTAGTATCTTTTGTGGTGATCAGCACATGACTGGTTATATATATATCTACACCTAGAAGGCAACAGATGTGGGAAACAACTCTGTACAAAGTTAGTGCCATTACCTCATGGGTCCTCCTGGGTTCCAACGTACAGAGGAGGAAACTTCTGGGAATTAGTTTGCAATTACTAAACTTTAAGTTACTAATCATAAAAAAGTAAGAGTTTGTATTTTACTTCTAGATACAAAATAGGTCAAATAATCTGTGAGAAAATACCTAAAATCCAGATTTAGTAAATGGCACCCTCCAGACACTATGTCCGCTACACAGCTGTTTAGACTGATCTGTCTCCTCTGTCTCTCCAGGCCCCTCTGTCCTCCAGATTTTCCTTACAGTCTTACACGATCTGTCTTCTCAGGAGCTACCAGGAGCTGAGCCTAGCCTAGGTCTGACACATTTTGAGCCTGTGTCCACAGTACCAGCTGCATCACCAGTTCCCGAGCTGACCACAGTAGACTTAGATCTGACCCTGCCAGTTTCTTGGAAGTTTCTGGTCAAAAATTGCCTAAACTCTGTATTGCGGCCACTGCAGCCTCTGCACTCCTCCTCTTATGTCACGTCCTCCTCCCAACATCATACTCATCCTCCTCACCACTTTTATCACTGTGATACAGTATGTCATTGTGGACTCCTTAGCCTCTGCAAGTCCCTCCTCTCTATTTGCCCCGCCCCGACCAGAGAAATTGGACATTCACTGACTGTGACCAAACTACACACTGGTATTGACACATTAAAATATGCTTAACAGTAAACTTAGGAATGGTAGAAATGTAAAAGATGGAAATATGAGACATATTTACATGGAACTACCAAGCTAGAAAACCTTTTCTCCATCACCCTACCATAGGGGAAGTACCCTAAGGTGGCAGCCATAGGCTGGGGTGAATTAGGGTGCATGTGCTGGCTCTTTAAGACCTAGAGAGGAAGAATGCATGCAGAAAAGGAGAGGCCAAGCCTAGCAGGTTGCGTTGGGGGCAGAACAATTTTGGAAGGAGAAGAAATGACAATGGCTGACTTGTTTGTCTACATACCATCTGTCTGGTGACACAATAGACACATCATATTGTAACACCCCAGAGTTGTGTTACAAAACTCTTCTACCCTGCTACAATCTGTTAAGAGCAGGGATGAGCGAACCCGAACCCGAATTTTGGGGTGTCCGTGACACGGACCCGAACCCGAACATTTTCGTAAAAGTCCGGGTTCGGGTTCGGTGTTCGGCGCTTTCTTGGCGCTTTTTGAAAGGCTGCAAAGCAGCCAATCAACAAGCGTCATACTACTTGCCCCAAGAGGGCCATCACAGCCATGCCTACTATTGGCATGGCTGTGATTGGCCAGTGCAGCATGTGACCCAGCCTCTATATAAGCTTGGGTCACGTAGCGCTGCACGTCACTCTGCTGATACAAGTGTAGGGAGAGGTTGCAGCTGCGACGTAGGGCGAGATTAGGCAGTGATTAACTCCTCCAAAAGACTTCATTCAGTGATCGATCTCCAGCTGTGGATCATTGAACTGCTTCCATTCAATTGCTCACTGTTTTTAGGCTGCCCAGAGCGTTTTTCAGTCACTTTTTTCTGGGGTGATCGGCGGCCATTTTGTGGCTTGTGGTGCGCCAGCACAAGCTGCCACCAAGTCCATTTAACCATCAATAGTGTGGTTATTTTTTTGCTATATCCTACATCAGCTGCAAGCTGCCACCAAGTCCATTTAACCATCAATAGTGTGGTTATTTAAATCTATCCCTAAAAGGGTATATTAGATTGAAGGTGCTGATAGGGTCATTCTCAATAACTTAACACACACGCTACTGTGCATGTCCAAGTCTAATTCTGTCCGTAAACGTATACCTGTCACCCAGCGCCTAAATAATAGGCCTCAAATTTATATTCAGCTAAATCTGTCATTACTGCTTTGCCTGTATTAGTGTAATACGGTACCTAAATAGATAGCCAGATAGTGTTAGGTGTCTGTAAAAAAAGGCCTGAATTTGAATTCAATACATTGGGCCAAATAATATTTTTCTTATTGTGGTGAACGGTACAATGAGGAAAACATCTAGTAAGGGACGCGGACATGGTCGTGGTGGTGTTAGTGGACCCTCTGGTACTGGGAGAGGACGTGGCCGTTCTGCCACAGCCACACGTCCTAGTGTACCAACTACCTCAGGTCCCAGTAGCCGCCAGATTTACAGGGATATTTGTGGGGTCCAATTGCCGTTCTAAGGATGGTAAGGCCTGAGCAGGTACAGGCATTAGTCAATTGGGTGGCCGACAGTGGATCCAGCACGTTCACATTATCTCCCACCCAGTCCTTCTGCAGAAAGTGCACAGATGGTGCATGAAAACCAAGCCCATCAGTCTGTCACATCACCCCCATGCATACCAGGGAAACTGTCTGAGCCTCAAGTTATGCAGCAGTCTCTTATGCTGTTTGAAGACTCTGCTGGCAGGGTTTCCCAAGGGCATCCACCTAGCCCTTCCCCAGCGGTGGAAGAGATAGAATGCACTACCGCACAACCACTTATGTTTCCTGATGATGAGGACATGGGAATACCACCTCAGCACATCTCTGATGATGACTAGGGATGAGCGAACCCGAACTGTATAGTTCGGGTTCGTACCGAATTTTGGGGTGTCCGTGACACGGACCCGAACCCGAACATTTTCGTAAAAGTCCGGGTTCGGGTTCGGTGTTCGGCGCTTTCTTGGCGCTTTTTGAAAGGCTGCAAAGCAGCCAATCAACAAGCGTCATACTACTTGGCCCAAGAGGCCATCACAGCCATGCCTACTATTGGCATGGCTGTGATTGGCCAGTGCACCATGTGACCCAGCCTCTATTTAAGCTGGAGTCACGTAGCGCCGCACGTCACTCTGCTATGATCAGTATAGGGAGAGGTTGCAGCTGCGACGTTAGGGCGAGATTAGGCAGATTAACTCCTCCAAAAGACTTCATTCTGTGATCGATCTGCAGCTGTGGATCATTGAAGTGCTATTATTGACTTGCTCACTTTTTTGAGGCTGCCCAGAGCGTTTTTAGATCACTTTTTTTCTGGGGTGATCGGCGGCCATTTTGTGACTTGTGGTGCGCCAGCACGAGCTATCACCAAGTGTATTTAACCATCGATAGTGTGGTTATTTTGTGCTATATCCTACATCAGCTGCAGGCTGAGCCTGTGTCACCGAAGTGCATTTAACCATCAACAGTCTGGTTATTTTTTGGCCATATACTACATCAGCTGCAGGCTGAGCCTGTGTCACCCAAGTGCATTTAACCATCAACAGTCTGATTATTTTTTGGCCATATACTACATCAGCTGCAGGCTGAGCCTGTGTCACCCAAGTGTATTTAACCATCGATAGTGTGGTTATTTTGTGCTATATCCTACATCAGCTGCAGGCTGAGCCTGTGTCACCCAAGTGCATTTAACCATCAACAGTCTGATTATTTTTTGGCCATATACTACATCTGGTGCAGGCTGAGCCTGTGTCACCCAAGTGCATTTAACCATCAACAGTCTGATTATTTTTTGGCCATATAATACATCTGGTGCAGGCTGAGCCTGTCACCCAAGTGCATTTAACCATCAACAGTGTGAATATTTTTTGGCCATATATTACATCAGGGGCAAGTTGAGCCTGTCACCCAGCGCCTAAAAAATAGACCTGACATTTCTATTCAACCAAATCTGTACTGTTTTAGCTGGTCAAGTTATTTGTATTGACCGTAAAAGCAGACTTTTTTTTCTGGGTTGAAAAAGCATTCCAAATTTGCCATTCTCAAAATAACTAGTTTCTGGTATTTGAGGCCTACTTGAAATCTATCCCAAAAAGAAAATCTTACATTGAAGGTATTGATAGTGTCATTCAGAAAAACCTAAGACACACGCTAGCGTGCTGATAGAAGTGTGATTCTGTGATTAAACCTATACCTGTCACACAGCGCAAAAAAAAAACAGGTCTCACATCTCTATTCAACCAAATCTGCACTGTTTTAGCTGGTCAAGTTATTTGTAGTGACCGTAAAAGCACACTTTTTGTTCTGGGTTGAAAAAGCATTCCAAATTTTGCCATTCTCAAAATAACTAGTTTCTGGTATTTGAGGCCTACTTGAAATCTATCCCAAAAAAGAAAATCTTACATTGAAGGTATTGATAGTGTCATTCAGAAAAACCTAAGACACACGCTAGCGTGCTGATAGAAGTGTGATTCTGTGATTAAACCTATACCTGTCACACAGCGCAAAAAAAAAACAGGTCTCACATCTCTATTCAACCAAATCTGCACTGTTTTAGCTGGTCAAGTTATTTGTAGTGACCGTAAAAGCACACTTTTTTTCTGGGTTGAAAAAGCGTTCCCAAATTTGCCATTCTCAAAATTGTGGTGAACGGGAACAATGAGGAAAACATCTAATAAGGGACGCGGACGCGGACGTGGACATGGTCGTGGTGGTGTAGTGGACCCTCTGGTGCTGGGTAGAGAACGTGGCCGTTCTGCCACAGCACACGTCCTAGTGAACCAACTACCTCAGGTCCCAGTAGCCAGCAGAATTTACAGCGATATTTGGTGGGGGCCCAATGCCGTTCTAAGGATGGTAGGCCTGAGCAGGTACAGGCATTAGTCAATTGGGTGGCCGACAGTGGATCCAGCACGTTCACATTATCTCCCACCCAGACTTCTGCAGAAAGCGCACAGATGGCGCATGAAAACCAAGCCATCGGTCTGTCACATCACCCCCATGCATATCAGGGAAACTGTCTGAGCCTCAAGTTATGCAGCAGTTTTTTATGCTGTTTGAAGACTCTGCTGCCAGGGTTTCCAAGGGCATCCACCTAGCCCTTCCCCAGGGGTGGAAGAGAAAGAATGCACTAACGCACAACCACTTATTTTTCCTGATGATGAGGACATGGGAATACCACCTCAGCACGTCTCTGATGATGACGAAACACAGGTGCCAACTGCTGCGTCTTTCTGCAGTGTGCAGACTGAACAGGAGGTCAGGGATCAAGACTGGTGGAAGACGATGCAGGGGACGATGAGGTCCTAGACCCCACATGGAATGAAGGTCGTGCCACTGACTTTCACAGTTCGGAGGAAGAGGCAGTGGTGAGACCGAGCCAACAGCGTAGCAAAAGAGGGAGCAGTGGCAAAATCAGAACACCCGCGCCAAGAGACTCCGGCCTGCTACTGACCGCCGCCATCTGGGACCGAGCACCCCAAAGGCAGCTTCAAGGAGTTCCCTGGCATGGCACTTCTTCAAACAATGTGCTGACGACAAGACCCGAGTGGTTTGCACGCTGTGCCATCAGAGCCTGAAGCGAGGCATTAACGTTCTGAACCTTAGCACAACCTGCCTGACCAGGCACCTGCATGCAAAGCATGAACTGCAGTGGAGTAAACACCTAAAAACAAGGAAGTCAATCAGACTCCCCCTGCTGCCTCTTCTGCTGCTGCCGTCTCGGCCTCTTCTGCTGCTGCCGCCGCCTCGGCATCTTCTGCTGCTGCTGCCGCCGCTCGGCCTCTTCTCCTCCGCCTCTGGAGGAACGTTGGCACCTGCCGCCCAGCAAACATGGGATGTACCACCAACACCACCACCTGCGTCACCAAGCATCTCAACCATGTCACACGGCAGCGTTAAGCCTCTCCATCTCACAAACATTTGAGAGAAAGTGTAAATTCCCACCTAGCACCCTCGATCCCTGGCCCTGAATGCCAGCATTCTAAACTACTGGCCTATGAAATGCTGTCATTTAGGCTGGTGGACACACACAGCTTCAAACAGCTCATGTCACTTGCTGTCCCCACAGTATGTTGTTCCCAGCCGCCACTACTTCTCCAAGAGAGCCGTGCCTTCCCTGCACAAACAAGTGTCCGATAAAATCAAGTGTGCACTGCGCAACGCCATCTGTGGCAAGGTCTACCTAACCACAGATACGTGGACCAGTAAGCACGGCCAGGGACGCTATATCTCCCTAACTGCACACTGGGTAAATGTAGTGGCGGCTGGGCCCCAGGCGGAGAGCTGTTTGGCGCACGTCCTTCCGCCGCCAAGGATCGCAGGGCAACATTCTTTGCCTCCTGTCTCCTCCTCCTCCTACTCAGCTTCCTCCTCCTCTTCTTCCACCTGCTCATACAGTCAGCCACACACCTTCAGCACCAACTTCAGCACAGCCCGGGGTAAACGTCAGCAGGCCATTCTGAAACTCATATGTTTGGGGGACAGGCCCCACACCGCACAGGAGTTGTGGCGGGGTATAGAACAACAGACCGACGAGTGGTTGCTGCCGGTGAGCCTCAAGCCCGGCCTGGTGGTGTGCGATAATGGGCGAAATCTCGTTGCAGCTCTGGGACTAGCCGGTTTGACGCACATCCCTTGCCTGGCGCATGTGCTGAATTTGGTGGTGCAGAAGTTCATTCGCAACTACCCCGACATGTCAGAGCTGCTGCATAAAGTGCGGGCCGTCTGTTCGCGCTTCCGTTGTTCACACCCTGCCGCTGCTCGCCTGTCTGCGCTACAGCGTAACTTCGGCCTTCCCGCTCACCGCCTCATATGCGACGTGCCCACCAGGTGGAACTCCACCTTCCATATGCTGGACAGACTGTGCGAGCAGCAGCAGGCCATAGTGGAGTTTCAGCTGCAGCACGCACGGGTCAGTCGCACTGTGGATCAGACCCACTTCACCACCAATGACTGGGCCTCCATGCGAGACCTGTGTGCCCTGTTGCGCTGTTTCGAGTACTCCACCAACATGGGCAGTGGCGATGACGCCGTTATCAGCGTTACAATACCACTTCTATGTCTCCTTGAGAAAACACTTAGGGCGATGAGGAAGAGGAGGTGGACCAGGAGGAAGAGGAGGAAGAGGGGTCATTTTTAGCACTTTCAGGCCAGTCATCTTCGAAGTGACTCAGAGGGAGGTTTTTTGCAACAGCAGAGGCCAGGTACAAATGTGCCAGACAGGGCCCACTACTGGAGGACGAGGAGGACGAGGATGAGGAGGAGGTGGAGGAGGATGAGGATGAAGCATGTTCACAGCGGGGTGGCAACCCAAAGCAGCTCGGGCCCATCACTGGTGCGTGGCTGGGGGGAAACACAGGACGATGACGATACCCTCCCACAGAGGACAGCTTGTCCTTACCTCTGGGCAGCCTGGCACACATGAGCGACTACATGCTGCAGTGCCTGCGCAATGACAGCAGAGTTGCCCACATTTTAACGTGTGCGGACTACTGGGTTGCCACCCTGCTGGATCCCTGGTACAAAGACAATGTGCCCACCTTACTTCCTACACTGGAGCGTGATAGGAAGATGCGCGAGTACAAGCGCACGTTGGTAGACGCGCTACTGAGAGCATTCCCAAATGTCACAGGGGAACCAGTGGAAGCCCAAGGCGAAGGCAGAGGAGGAGCAAGAGGTCGCCAACGCAGCTGTGTCACGGACAGTTTCTCTGAGGGCAGGGTTAGCATGGCAGAGATGTGGAAAAGTTTTGTCACCACGCCACAGCTAACTGCACCACCACCTGATACGGAACGTGTTAGCAGGAGGCAACATTTCACTAACATGGTGGAACAGTACCTGTGCACACCCCTCCACGTACTGACCTGATGGTTCGGACCCATTTAACTTCTGGGTCTCCAAATTGTCCACGTGGCCAGAGCTAGCCTTTTATGCCTTGGAGGTGCTGGCCTGCCCGGCGGCCAGCGTTTTGTCTGAACCTGTATTCAGCACGGCAGGGGGCGTCATTACAGACAAACGCAGCCGCCTGTCTAACAGCCAATGTGGACAAGTTGACGTTCATAAAATGAACCAGGCATGGATCCCACAGGACCTGTCCATCCCTTGTGCAGATTAGACATTAACTACCTCCCCTTAACCATATATTATTGTACTCCAGGGCACTTCCTCATTCAATCCTATTTTTATTTTCATTTTACCATTATATTGCGGGGCAACCCAAAGTTGAATGAACCTCTCCTCTGTCTGGGTGCCGGGGCCTAAAAATATCTGACAGTGGCCTGTTCCAGTGGTGGGTGACAAGAAGCCTGATTCGCTGCTATGACATGAAGACTGATTTTCTGCTGAGTCGCTGACATGAAGCCAGATTTTATAACAAGACACGGAGGCTTCGTAATTCATAACTCCTTCTTTACTGAAAATCCACAGCAGCAAAGAATTAACATAAAAAATCAAGGACACCCCCAAACAACCCCTCCCAATAGATAGTCCATAAATAGGCCCTGTATATCGTACTCTCCGTTCCGTTCCCCCCCCTTCTCTACTTACTTTTCAGGCGCCATTCCTTTCCTATTCGGCTAGCCGTTCGCGCTTCTTGTCGCCCGAAGTCTCACGACTCGCGGGACTTCGGCGGCAGTCGCAGGGGGGGGGGCGGGGTGCACGGAGAACGAGATTCTCGGGCGCCATCTTACTACTCACTTGTATTACTGGTCATCTCGGCCGCCATCTTAGTGCCCCTGTTTCTTGCTTGGGTGTAGAGGGGCGTGTCGGCTTCCTCCCCCTTCACCTTCTTCCTTGTTCCGACGGCGCCATCTCACCGCACGTTCGGACATCGGTGCCTGCTCCTGCCTGCCCTGACCATCGTTAGGTTTCCTCTTACCTTATTGTTATTCTGCTCTCCTCAGGAGTGACTAACTCCTCTATCATGTCCCTGCCCAGCTATATTCCTTCTGTTCCCTCTGCTCTAGTGGGCCCCACCACTAGCTCTGCCCTGCTCCCTGCAGGATCAAATCTCGCCCATACTGAGCCCCATGTTGTAGATTTCCAACAATCTATCTCTACAGCAATTGCTAATGCCATGGGCAATGTTTCTTCTATTATTTCTCAGTCTATCTCCCAGGCGCTTAGAGCGCAAAACCCTGTCACCACCCTGTCTGTTACTACTACCCCGGTTACCTCCAGAATTGATTGCAATGATGGCTTAGCTCCATCAAAAGACAGCGTGCATAGGTCACGTAAGACAGCCTGCCCGCGCCAGGCGGAAAAAGCGCGCCCCTGGAAGTCTGCTCGGGCTCGTCCCGAACTCAGTTCTGACTCTGAAATTGAGTCTGATGAGGAGGTTTTGAGTGAGGATCATTATACCTCTGATATAGACCTTGAAGGGGTCCGGGTGGCTGACGAATTAGAAGGGTTTTTCCCACTGCTTCATCCCCCTTCTAGCGCGGGTCCGGATGCTAATACTCTGGGATCTAGTTCCCTTATTGATCCACAGGGCGAACCCCTGTTTGATCCAGACAACCTCCACCATCCAAGGTCGGCCGAATTGTTGCCCATTCCACATGTGGCCCAATATCTGGAGAATAGGGTGAGGAAACCTCTTTCCAAAGAAACCCGAAATAAATTAAAGGCTGAATGCCCCCGTCCCTTAGTCCCGAATAAGGTGTGTGAGACGCCTAATGTGGATCCAAAGATGATCCAGTTCCTTTCAAAATCAGGATTTAATCCCCGCAAAGGCCTAGACTCCGCTCTTCGGGCTTGTCAAGACAAGCTCTTAGACAGTCTAGGACCCCTGACAAAAATATTTGAATTGGCTGAAACTGCCAGAACTGAGGGTACGGCCATAAACCTAGAAGAACTCAGTGGCTGGGCGCAACGCGCCATTTGTTTAATAGGGAACGTTAATTCCTCGCTCTCCATTGAACGAAGGAAAGCGCTGCTCATGAAGATTGAGCCCAAACTCTCTAACATGGCTCTAACGGAGACGGGTAAGGAGGCTCAGGGGCTCCTTTTTGGCGATAGCTTTATTAAGGACTTAGGTAAATTTGTGGGAGCTTTTACTGCGCTTGATAAAGCTCAGAGCTCCATGCGTAGGGTGTTCCACGGGCGTGTCTCTAATAGGGCCGGCAGTTTCAGGGGCCGACTGTCCGGCCGTGTCCATTTCCAGACGCGTGGAAACGCTCGAGGTCCCTATAATCAACGACCATCGTTCCAAGATCAGAGACAACAGTCCTCCTTCTTCCCATCCAGGGGTCAGGCGTATCGCTTCAGAGGATTCAGAGGCAACCTTGGATCAAGACGTCCACTTGGTAAGTCCTCATAACCTATGGTTTTCTTCCAACCCTTGTATCGGGGGCAGACTCCAACATTTTTAACCCGCTTGGAACCGGGTTACCTCCGATCCGTGGGTGCTAGCCACGGTCCAGGGATTTTGAATAGATCTGGTGGTTTCTCATCTGTCACTCCCAGATCCTCATCCACTAATCCTATCAGAATCGGCCCGGTCTTGCATGGACCAAGAGCTCCGTTCCCTTTTGGACAAAGGAGCAATAGAGAGAGATCCTCCCCACTCCGTTCGGCTTGTCAGCAATCTGTTTTTGGTGGAAAAGAAGGGAGGCCAATTCCGACCAGTAATAAATTTACGGAATCTGAACAGATTTGTATGTTACCGCCATTTCAAAATGGAAGGGATTCATTTACTCATGGACCTTCTACTTCCAGGGGACTGGATGGTGAAGTTGGACCTGAAAGATGCCTATCTGACGGTTTCTGTGTCTCCTCAGTCCAGACTGCTCCTCCAATTTCGCTGGCACGACCTCCTCTGGCAATTCACGTGCCTTCCGTTTGGCCTCTCATCAGCCCCTTGGTGTTTCACCAAATTGATGAGACCAGTGGAGGCTTGGCTTCGCAGTCAGGGTATTCGTCTTGTGATTTACCTGGACGATATCCTCTTCATGGCTCAATACCCATTGGAGCTTTTAACTCACGTGCAATCGGCGATATCTCTTATTACAGGTCTTGGGTTCGTCATCAACACCGAAAAGTCCTGTCTACAACCTTCCAGGTCGATGGAATTTCTGGGTTTTGTGGTGAACTCCAGCGATCAGACCCTATGCCTCCCAGGCCCCAAAATCAGGTCCATACGCAAGGAACTACGTCACACTCTGAAACTTCATCAGATTTCACTGCGTCATCTGGCACGCATTATCGGTCTTCTATCCTTTTCTATCCAGGCGATTTTTCCAGCACCTCTTCATTATCGAGCGTTGCAACGACTCAAGATCGCCCACCTGCAAGCGGGAGCATCCTATGCGGACGTAGTGACCCTGGATCACGAGACGAGGGACGAACTCATGTGGTGGATCTCCAACCTCCAACCTCGACTCCAAATCTCCTCGGCTGGGGTGCATACTGCAATGGGGGTTCCACCGAAAGGACCCTGGTCAGCCAACGAATCTCATCTCCATATAAACGCTCTGGAACTGTTGGCGGGATCCTTCGCCATCCGCAGCTTCACCAACGACAGGATCTCGACATGTATCAGACTCAGGATGGACAACGTGTCGGCCGTGCGTTATGTCAATGCCATGGGGGGCACCCATTCATCGATCCTAACCCATCTGGCGAAAGAATTTTGGTCCTTTTGCCTAGACAAAGGCTTCACGGTGGTCGCGGAATATATCCCAGGACTACACAATACTTTCGCGGATTGGAGTTCTCGTCACTCATCGGACTTCAGCGATTGGGGATTAGATCCAGCGGTATTCTCCTCCATCATGTCGGTGTGGGGGCCTCTCTCTCTATGGACCTCTTTGCCTCACGTTGGAACGCCCAACTCCTGCGCTTCTACAGTTGGAGACCGGACCCCCTGTCAGTGGCTGTGGACGCCCTTCTACAGGATTGGTCGGGTCAAATGGCTTACGCCTTTCCCCCATTTGCGCTCATCCCACGGGTGCTATCACAGGTTCGTCGTCAGCTGGCGGACTTGGTGCTGATAGTTCCCTTTTGGCAAGCCCATTCATGGTTCCCTCAACTCCTGGAACTTCTAGTGGAGGACCCCCGTCTTCTTCCATCGTTTCCAGATCTCCTTCGCGGACCTCTGGACCAGCTTCATCCGCTGGTGACGGACGGCTCTTTTCGTCTCCTTGTGTGCAGAGTTTCAGGGAACGTTGGGGCCTCACAGGCTTATCGGGAACGGCTCGTACCCTTCTGGAGAGCGCGTGGGCCCCCGGCACCCGACGCGCTTATCAGTCAGCCTGGAAACGTTGGTCTGACTGGTGAGTGGGGCGGGGTCTGGATCCCTTTTCGGCTCCTGTGACTGACATGCTCGAGTTTTTGTCGTCTCTTTATGAAGAGGGTAAGGCTTATAGGTCCATTAACCTTTTCCGTTCAGCCATATTTTCTCGCCACCAAGGATTTGCGGGTTGCACGGCGGGTCAACACCCTTTGGTGTGTCGGCTTCTGAAGGGATCACGGTTATCTCGTCCTCCTAGACCCCGTTTCACTAGTTCCTGGGATGTTACGTTGGTTCTTCAATCTTTCTCTGGTTGGCCCCTCAATTCTTCTTTGACTCTACGCCAACTTTCGGCGAAGCTGGTCACCCTGCTGTGTTTGATCTCCTGCAAAAGGGTTTCAGATGTGCGAGCCTTGGATTTCGATGCTCTGTCTTTTACTCCAAGTGGTGTCTCCTTTAATATATCTCGCCGCACAAAGACTAATATTCGGTCGGTATCCTACCCGGCTTTTCCTGATAACCAAGCTCTTTGCCCGGTGCAATGTTTGAAAGAGTACTTAGACCGCACGGCTTCCTTACGTATTCCTTCTGCCCCGCAATTGTTCATTTCCTTCCGCAGACCGTTTCTCCCGGTTGCTAGTGTCACCTTATCCCGTTGGGTTAAGTGGATTCTTTCTCAAGCTGGAGTTGATACGTCGGTATTCACAGCTCATTCGGTTAGGGAAGCTTCGGCTACCTCCATGACCGTTGCAGGAGCCCGTCTGGAGGATGTTCTGCGTTTAGCTGATTGGTCTAGAGCTTCAACGTTTAGGGAATTTTATTTCAGGCCACCTCCACATGCTTTTTCTGCTGTGATTTTGTCGCTTTAAACTTGCAATACGAAGCCTCCGTGTCTTGTTATAAAATTGCATGATTTTCCTATTTTATGACGTAAAGTCATGATTTTATTAAAGACACGGAGGCGAGTATTGCCCACCCTACTTTTTTCCCTCCCTTCTTGTTATGCTTATATGTTATTTATAGCTGATGACCAGATGATTGTATTATTTGTTATTTATAATTGACGCTTAGTCTTCCACATGCTTGGATGAAATTTTAGATTCTGAGAATTACCTCGTATTATCCTGTTTTTCTTTCCGTAGGTTGATTCCCGATACATACCTAGTAAGGTTTCCAGGAAGTTCTTGATGCCAGTTGGCCGATGCTCCGGTTGAGCTCTGGTTCCAGTTTCTCGATTCATGGTTTCCGGTTGTAGTTTCCGCTCCAAGACGTTCGGTCCAGTATTCGAGTGTGGTTCACATCAAAGAAAGAGGAAGAGATGACAGAGGAGGGCCTATTTATGGACTATCTATTGGGAGGGGTTGTTTGGGGTTGTCCTTAATTTTTTATGCTGTGGATTTTCAGTAAAGAAGGAGTTATGCAATACTCGCCTTCGTGTCTTTAATAAAATCATGACTTTACGTCATAAAATAGGAAAGTCATGCAATTCTATGTTAAGGGACCTCTCTCCTCTGCCTGGGTGCCTGGGCCTAAATATCTGACAATGGACTGTTCCAGTGGTGGGTGACGTGAAGCCTGATTCTCTGCTATGACATGAAGACTGATTCTCTGCTGACATGAAGCCAGATTCTCTGCTATGGGACCTCTCTCCTCTGCCTGGGTGCTGGGGCCTAAATATCTGACAATGGACTGTTCCAGTGGTGGGTGACGTGAAGCCTGATTCTCTGCTATGACATGAAGACTGATTCTCTGCTGACATGAAGCCAGATTCTCTGCTATGGGACCTCTCTCCTCTGCCTGGGTGCCTGGGCCTAAATATCTGACAATGGACTGTTCCAGTGGTGGGTGACGTGAAGCCTGATTCTCTGCTATGACATGAATTGAAGACTGATTCTCTGCTGACATGAAGCCTGATTCTCTGCTGTGGGACCTCTATCCTCTGCCTGGGTGCTGGGGCCTAAATATCTGACAATGGACTGTTCCAGTGGTGGGTGACGTGAAGCCTGATTCTCTGCTATGACATAAAGACTGATTCTCTGCTGACATGAAGCCAGATTCTCTGCTATGGGACCTCTCTCCAATTTTAAAACATGACAGGAGGCTTCCTATTTTGCATTAACTCTCTTTACTAACTCCACAGCAGTAAAGAAAAAAAATGTAAAGAGTAACAAGTAGATCACTCCGCCGCATAGTATATAAGGGTAATGCTGCCTGTACACTTCCTCTTTCTTTACTGCTCCATCAGCAGACAGGTCAGACTTTTTGCACCCCTGGAGCTATATTACTTCTTGTGCATTTATTTCTTACTATATCGTATTATTATCATTTACCTCGGGTTCCTCAGGTCCCCCTCTAGCCTGGAGTGCCTCCTGGCTCCCTCATTTTCGCGGCCGTTTTCCCGCCGTTTTCGTGCCGGCCCGCTTCCAAATCACGGCTGGCCCCAAAAAATTTAGTCCCCGGCTTACGGCCTACACTCGTGGCCTCCATTTTGGATTGCGGACATCCCGGGATTTCGCAGCGATCTTAATTTTACCTCATAACATCTCATTGGGGATTCAGTGTGACTGTACTAATTAGCTGTTACTCCCTCATTAGTGGTTTTCACCCCTGTGCCTATCTCAGACTACTATTCAGTTCTCTCTGTGCCTCATGTGGCTGGGTCAGTCAGGTCAGTGCTGCTGCCTGTTTATTATTGTGACCTGCACTTAAGGGTTTCAACCCTGTGCGACCGGGGTGAGCCCCCACTATTAATACGCTGCTTATTGGGAGACTAGCTGTTGCAGTTCTCTCTAACTGGGTGAGCCCCAGTTTATAAGTTCACTACTTTACCCTAATGGGCTTTGTTCCCATACTATTAAAACTGACCATATGCCTGTTCTCAAGACCTGGGTGCCCGTTTATTACTGTGCCTTTCAGTGACATACCAGCCGACCCTTATCATGGAGAATTCCCAGAATGTCCCTGTAGACTTCCAGGCTATGAATAACGCAGCTGTCGCTGCCTCTGTGGAGAAGGCACTCTCCAAGGCCCGAGCTTCGGCTCCTGACGTACCTAAAACTCACAGAACCTCCTCTTGACTCAGACACCATTATGGACCCCTCAGGTCAGGGGATGTTCGATCCTCGCAACATACGACACCCCAGATCGGGTGAATGGTCGCCTCCGGAACACCTTTCCAGGTTCATGCACCTGTGGCTCCGCAAACCTCTGGAGAAAGAGGTCCGCAACCGACTCAGGTCTGAATGCCCACGCCCTTCCCTGCCGGATAAGGTCGCTCAGACCCCAGAATTTGACAAAGTTATGACGACCTTTATGATGCGCAGTGGCAGAGACCCTCGACGGGGGGTAGAGAAAGGCCTATGGGGCGCCCAAGATAACCTACTGGATTCCGTAGGCCCCCTGGCTCGCATTATGTATCTGGCGGATGATGCCTACGCCAAAGCCGATTCCTTATCCACCGAGGACTTCAGGGAATGGGCACATGACATTCGTGAATGGGCACAACGTTGTTTTTGTTTCATCGGAAAGGCCAATGTTACGCTCTCTTCGGAGAGACGAAAAGCAGCGTTATTCCGTATTAACGGTAAATTGGCAGACCTTGGCACAAAAGAGATTGGGCCCCAGGCACAAGGGAAACTTTTCGGTGAACCATTCCTCAAGGAATTAAACAAACATGTCAACGTGTTCACCTCCCTTAATAAGGCGCAATCCTCAATGCGCAGTGTCTTCAGGAGCAACCCTACCAGAGGGGTTTTTGGAAGGGCTGGCCGGCAACGGGGCCGTGCCGCCAGCCGATTTTGGCCTTCAGGCCCCCGTACTCAACCAACACCATTTTATCCGACAAGGGATTATCAGCAACGACCCTTTTCCAGAGGCTCGGATAGAGGCCGTGGAATCCGCGGACGCGGACGTTCCCGCTTTACTGCAGGTAAGGACCCATATTCCTCCGTTGTTACCATGTACCCGCACTGCGGGCCGTATTTCCCTTTCTTTCCACAATTGGGCCGCCCTTTGCTCAGACGCTTGGATTCTACAAACAGTGCAGGGATATATCATAGACCTAGTGGGAACCCCCTTTCAGGTTCAGCCCCCTCACCCCATCCACATGTCGTCTTTCGACCACAACCTTGTCAACGCGGAGCTACGCGAGCTTCGGGACAAAGGGGCTATTCAACCAGTCCACGAACAGGGAGGTTACTTCAGCAACATCTTCCTCGTGCGGAAGAAGTCGGGAGAATACCGCCAAGTTATCAATCTTCGCGCCCTCAACGCGTACGTGGTCTATCGCCACTTCAAGATGGAGGGCATCCACCTCCTGCGGGACCTTCTTCGCAGCAATGACTGGTTCGCCAGGCTCGATCTAAAAGATGCATACCTGTCAGTCCCGGTGCACCCGGACTGTCAAGCACTCCTACGTTTCCTCTGGCATGGTCGCCCTTGGCAATTCACTTGCCTCCCTTTCAGGCTCAGCTCAGCCCCATGGTGTTTCACCAAACTCCTAAAACTGGTGGTGGCCCACCTGAGGTCCAGGGGCATTCGATGCATCATCTACTTGGACGACCTCCTCCTGTTCTGCTCCGACGAACGCAGACTTCGCCAACACATTCACCTGGCAGTATCCCTACTGAAATCTCTGGGCTTCGTGGTAAACCAACAGAAATCGGAGCTGACCCCTACCCAGACGATACAATTCCTCGGCTTCGAGATCGACTCGACGACGTGCACTCTGAGGCTACCAACCTCAAAGATCGCAACCATTCGCAAGGAGATTCGCAGAGTTCTCCGACTCGATTCCATCCCTCTACGCAACCTGGCCAGGATTGTGGGACTCCTCTCAGCTTCCATTCAAGCCATATTTCCGGGTCCTCTCCACTACAGGGCCATGCAACGACTCAAGGCAAAATACCTTCGCCACAGACCTACCTACGTTCAACCCGTCCCGGTGACGACAGAAGTTCGCGAAGAGCTGTCATGGTGGCTGGACAGCATGCAAGCCTGGAACGGCAAGGCCATATTCGGAGACACTCCAGATTTCATTTTAGAATCAGACGCCAGCTTGTGGGGATGGGGTGCCACCAACGGAACCATCTCCACGGGAGGAGCATGGACGACGCAGGAGCTCTCCATGCACATCAATTGCCTCGAACTCCTAGCAGGATCCTTCGCGATTCGCAGCCTGGCTCGGGAGAGCTCCAATTGTTGCATCCTTCTTCGCATGGACAACATCTCCGCAGTAAAGTACATCAACCGCCTAGGAGGTGCTCGCTCACGCCTACTGTCGGATATCACGAGGAACATCTTCGACTACTGCCTCCCTCGCAACATCACGTTACAAGCGGAATACTTGCCGGGAGAAATCAACCTCACAGCCGACTGGTTCTCTCGCCACTGGAGAGACGTCAGCGACTGGAAGCTGAACACGAGAATCTTCAGGGCCCTGGCAGCCCGGAGGGGTCCCTTTCACCTGGATCTGTTCGCCTCTCGCAACAATCACCAGACCCCGCAGTTCTTCAGCTGGCTTCCGGACCCGGAGAGCAAGGCGACAGACGCTTTTCTCCAACAATGGCCGGCGACAGGAGCCTACGCTTTTCCCCCATTCTCCATGATTGCGAGAACACTACACCAGATGCGGACACAGCAAATCAAACTGGTTCTCATAACGCCCTTGTGGCAGAGTCAACCATGGTTCCCGGACCTCCTGGCCTCCTCCTACATGGATCCTCTCCTCCTTCCATCCTTCCAGGACCTGCTCACGGATCCCAAAAGATGTCTCCACCCGCTCATCCTGGAAGATCGACTACCCCTGGTGGCTTGGTCTCTTTCCGGGGTTCCTGGCGAGTCAGCGGACTATCGCAGACTGCTAGGGACCTCTTATGGGACTCATGGGCCCCGGGAACTAGACGCTGCTACCTTTCAGCTTGGGCCTCCTGGTCTACTTGGTGCATGGAACGGGACTCCGATCCATTTACGGCACCTGTTCCCATGATTCTCAATTTTCTTTCCTCCTTGTTTTCTTCTGGCCGCTCTTATCGCTCTATCAACGTCGTTCGCTCCGCGATTTCGGCAGCCCATACTCCCGTCGGGGACCTCCCGGTCGGCAAAGATCCTCTGGTCTGTCGCCTACTCTGCGGCATGCGGCTCCGCCGCCCCCCAGCCCCCAAATACCATCACCTATGGGACGTGGGACTGGTTCTCCGTTTTTTCAGGGATTGGCCTCCGAATGACCGCCTCTCCCTTCGCCAACTATCCGCTAAGTGCGCTTTTCTCCTCTGTCTTGTGTCTTTCCGACGGGTGTCGGACGTTCGGGCCTTCAATGTCGATGCCTTTGAGGTGACCCCTGAAGGAGTCACTTTCCATATCTCTCGTCGCACTAAATCAGGTTCGACGTCGGTCTCTTATTCCTTTTTTCCAGACGACCCGCAGCTCTGTGTTGTGTCCACCCTTCGCAGTTATTTTTCGGTTACCTCCTCACTCCGTTCCTCTACATCGGGTCAACTCCTAGTTTCCTACGTGCGCCCTTATGCCCCAGTCTCTGTCACCACGCTGGCCCGTTGGATCCGCTGGATCCTTTCCCTCACAGGTATAGACCCTGCTTTCGGCGCCCACTCCGTTCGCGGAGCGGCGGCTTCAGCAGCCCTAATGGCAGGGGCGTCCCTTTCGGATATTCTCCGAACGGCGGACTGGTCTAGGGAATCTACTTTCCGTACCTTTTATTTTCGCACTCCCCCTTCTGCTGGGACATCTCTTCTTCAGCGTTAAAATTGCAAAATAGGAAGCCTCCTGTCATGTTTTAAAATTGAAGATTATGCTAGCTTTAGTGTACTAATAATATTAATTTTAATAAAGACAGGAGGCGAGTATTTTCCCTCCCTTCTATTCCCTACCCTGACTCTTTGGGGGAGTGAATCTCAAGGTGTCGGATATGGGGCTCGATTTTAATAATCTCTCTGTTTTGGGACATATTCAGAATTTCTCACCCTAAGTATTGCCTCCCTGACGGGCAGTTCTTAGTTGTATTACATACTTACACCTACCATACATTTAGCCACTAGATAATTTGCACGCTATTTGTAATGATTTAATTTTACACTATTCCGTTAAAGCCCATAAGCGTGAATAGTTACGATTCTATACCTAACCTATTTTATACTCTCCTTTCAGCGTAACCCTCTTCAGGTCCTCCACTGGTCGCTGGTTTGTTAATCTTACGACCCCATAGGATGAGATGAGAGCTTCGTTCGGTCTTACCTCCAACCTCGTTTACCAGAAGTCTCCTCAAGTTCTGCTCGCCAGAAACCGCTGTTACAGTTTTCGTTGAATTTCTGGATGTTCGAGCTCAACCTGGACTTTGATGTCGCTTTTAGAAAGAGGAAGTGTACAAGCAGCATGACCCTTATATACTATGCGGCGGAGTGATCTACTTGTTACTCTTTACATTTTTTTTCTTTACTGCTGTGGAGTTAGTAAAGAGAGTTAATGCAAAATACTCGCATCCTGTCTTTATTAACCACCTCAGCCCCCAGTGCTTAAACACCCTGAAAGACCAGGCCACTTTTTACACTTCTGACCTACACTACTTTCACCATTTATTGCTCGGTCATGCAACTTACCACCCAAATGAATTTTACCTCCTTTTCTTCTCACTGATAGAGCTTTCATTTGGTGGTATTTCATTGCTGCTGACATTTTTACTTTTTTTGTTATTAATCGAAATTTAACGATTTTTTTGCAAAAAAATGACATTTTTCACTTTCAGTTGTAAAATTTTGCAAAAAAAACGACATCCATATAGAAATTTTGCTCTAAATTTATAGTTCTACATGTCTTTGATAAAAAAAAAATGTTTGGGTAAAAAAAAAATGGTTTGGGTAAAAGTTATAGCGTTTACAAACTATGGTACAAAAATGTGAATTTCCGCTTTTTGAAGCAGCTCTGACTTTCTGAGCACCTGTCATGTTTCCTGAGGTTCTACAATGCCCAGACAGTACAAACACCCCACAAATGACCCCATTTCTGAAAGTACACACCCTAAGGTATTCGCTGATGGGCATAGTGAGTTCATAGAACTTTTTATTTTTTGTCACAAGTTAGCGGAAAATGATGATTTTTTTTTTTTTTTTTTTTTTTCTTACAAAGTCTCATATTCCACTAACTTGTGACAAAAAATAAAAAGTTCTATGAACTCACTATGCCCATCAGCGAATACCTTGGGGTCTCTTCTTTCCAAAATGGGGTCACTTGTGGGGTAGTTATACTGCCCTGGCATTCTAGGGGCCCAAATGTGTGGTAAAGAGTTTGAAATCAAATTCAGTAAAAAATGACGAGTGAAATCCGAAAGGTGCTCTTTGGAATATGGGCCCCTTTGCCCACCTAGGCTGCAAAAAAGTGTCACACATCTGGTATCCCCGTACTCAGGAGAAGTTGAGGAATGTGTTTTGGGGTGTCTTTTTACATATACCCATGCTGGGTGAGATAAATATCTTGGTCAAATGACAACTTTGTATAAAAAAATGGGAAAAGTTGTCTTTTGCCAAGATATTTCTCTCACCCAGCATGGGTATATATAAAATGACACCCCAAAACACATTCCCCACCTTCTCCTGAGTACGGAGATACCAGATGTGTGACACTTTTTTGCAGCCTAGGTGGGCAAAGGGGCCCATATTCCAAAGAGCACCTTTCGGATTTCACTCATCATTTTTTACAGAATTTGATTTCTAACTCCTTACCACACATTTGGGCCCCTAGAATGCCAGGGCAGTATAACTACCCCACAAGTGACCCCATTTTGGAAAGAAGACACCCCAAGCTATTCCGTGAGGGGCATGGCGAGTTCCTAGAATTTTTTATTTTTTGTCACAAGTTAGTGGAAAATGATGATTTTTTTTTTTTTTTTTTTTTTCATACAAAGTCTCATATTCCACTAACTTGTGACAAAAAATAAAAACTTCCATGAACTCACTATGCCCATCAGCGAATACCTTGGGGTCTCTTCTTTCCAAAATGGGGTCACTTGTGGGGTAGTTATACTGCCCTGGCATTCTAGGGGCCCAAATGTGTGGTAAGGAGTTTGAAATCAAATTCTGTAAAAAATGACGAGTGAAATCCGAAAGGTGCTCTTTGGAATATGGGCCCCTTTGCCCACCTAGGCTGCAAAAAAGTGTCACACATCTGGTATCCCCGTACTCAGGAGAAGTTGAGGAATGTGTTTTGGGGTGTCATTTTACATATACCCATGCTGGGTGAGATAAATATCTTGGTCAAATGACAACTTTGTATAAAAAAATGGGAAAAGTTGTCTTTTGCCAAGATATTTCTCTCACCCAGCATGGGTATATGTAAAATGACACCCCAAAACACATTCCCCACCTTCTCCTGAGTACGGAGATACCAGATGTGTGACACTTTTTTGCAGCCTAGGTGGGCAAAGGGGCCCATATTCCAAAGAGCACCTTTCGGATTTCACTCGTCATTTTTAACAGAATTTGATTTCAAACTCCTTACCACACATTTGGGCCCCTAGAATGCCAGGGCAGTATAACTACCCCACAAGTGACCCCATTTTGGAAAGAAGACACCCCAAGCTATTCCGTGAGGGGCATGGCGAGTTCCTAGAATTTTTTATTTTTTGTCACAAGTTAGTGGAAAATGATGATTTTTTTTTTTTTTTTTTTTTTCATACAAAGTCTCATATTCCACTAACTTGTGACAAAAAATAAAAACTTCCATGAACTCACTATGCCCATCAGCGAATACCTTGGGGTCTCCTCTTTCCAAAATGGGGTCACTTGTGGGGTAGTTATACTGCCCTGGCATTCTAGGGGCCCAAATGTGTGGTAAGGAGTTTGAAATCAAATTCAGTAAAAAATGACGAGTGAAATCCGAAAGGTGCTCTTTGGAATATGGGCCCCTTTGCCCACCTAGGCTGCAAAAAAGTGTCACACATGTGGTATTGCCGTACTCAGGAGAAGTTGAGGAATGTGTTTTGGGGTGTCTTTTTACATATACCCATGCTGGGTGAGATAAATATCTTGGTCAAATGACAACTTTGTATAAAAAAATGGGAAAAGTTGTCTTTTGCCAAGATATTTCTCTCACCCAGCATGGGTATATATAAAATGACACCCCAAAACACATTCCCCACCTTCTCCTGAGTACGGAGATACCAGATGTGTGACACTTTTTTGCAGCCTAGGTGGGCAAAGGGGCCCATATTCCAAAGAGCACCTTTTGGATTTCACAGGTCATTTTTTACTGAATTTGATTTCAAACTCCTTACCACACATTTGGGCCCCTAGAATGCCAGGGCAGTATAACTACCCCACAAGTGACCCCATTTTGGAAAGAAGAGACCCCAAGGTATTCGCTGATGGGCATAGTGAGTTCATGGAAATTTTTTCTTTTTGTCACAAGTTAGTGGAATAGGAGACTTTGTATGAAAAAAAAAAAAAAAAAAAAAAATCATCATTTTCCACTAACTTGTGACAAAAAATAAAAAATTCTAGGAACTTGCCATGCCCCTCACGGAATACCTTGGGGTGTCTTCTTTCCAAAATGGGGTCACTTGTGGGGCAGTTATACTGCCCTGGCATTTTCCAGGGGCCCTAATGTCTGGTAAGTAGGTAAATGACCTGTGAAATCTGAAAGGTGCTCTTTGGAATGTGGGCCCCTTTGCCCAGCTAGGCTGCAAAAAAGTGTCACACATCTGGTATCTCCGTACTCAGGAGAAGGTAAGGAATGTGTTTTGGGGTGTCATTTTACATATACCCATGCTGGGTGAGAGAAATATCTTGGCAAAAGACAACTTTTCCCATTTTTTTTATACAAAGTTGGCATTTGACCAAGATATTTATCTCACCCAGCATGGGTATATGTAAAATGACACCCCAAAACATATTCCCCAACTTCTGCTGAATACGGAGATACCACATGTGTGACACTTTTTTGCAGCCTAGGTGGGCAAAGGGGCCCAAATTCCTTTTAGGAGGGCATTTTTAGACATTTGGATACCAGACTTCTTCTCACGCTTTGGGGCCCCTAAAATGCCAGGGCAGTATAAATACCCCACATGTGACCCCATTTTGGAAAGAAGACACCCCAAGGTATTCAATGAGGGGCATGGCGAGTTCATTGAAAAAAAAAAATTTTGGCACAAGTTAGCGGAAATTGATTTTTTGGATTTTGTTCTCACAAAGTCTCCCTTTCCGCTAACTTGGGACAAAAATTTCAATCTTTCATGGACTCAATATGCCCCTCAGCAAATACCTTGGGGTGTCTTCTTTCCAAAATGGTGTTATTTGTGGGGTGTTTGTACTGCCCTGGCATTTGAGGGTCTCCGCAATCATTACATGTATGCCCAGCATTAGGAGTTTCTGCTATTCTCCTTATATTGAGCATACGGGTAATGAGATTTTTTTTTTCCGTTCAGCCTCTGGGCTGAAAGAAAAAAATGAACGGCACAGATTTCTTCATTCGCATCGATCAATGTGGATGAAAAAATCTCTGCCAAAAAAAGAAAAAGGAGGGGAAAGGCGTCTGCCAGGACATAGGAGCTCCGCCCAACATCCATACCCACTTCAGCTCGTATGCCCTGGCAAACCAGATTTCTCCATTCACATCAATCGATGTGGATGAATAAATCATTGCCGGGATTTTTTTTTTATATATACAAAGTGTTTGCCAAAGTATATGAACACCGCCACCTCCTCAGCTCATATGCCTCGGCAAACATATCTTTTACTGCAGAGGAGAAATCTCGTCTTGCAGCGCCGCATACACCGACTTGCGTGTAATCTGACAGCAGCACAATGCTTCTGTCCGAATGCACATCAGTGCTGCAGCTGGTCGATCGGTTGGTCCACCTGGAAGGTAAAAAAAACAAAACAAAAAAGAAAAAACCAGGCCGCAAAGCAATAACTTTATTAAGTTTAGAACAGAACATATTAACTTTTTTAAACTTTTTTAACTTTTTTACTTACCGGTAATTTTTTTTTTGTTTAGTTTTTTTTACCTTTATAGAACAAACCTCTCCTTCCCCATGGGACAATGTGCAAAGCGCAAATCGCCCAAAGATGTGGCGAAGTACGTTATGCACTTTATCCCAGGTGAAAGGAGAGGTTTGCAGCAGCTGAGAGTAAAAGGGCCCTAATAGCCCTGTGTGCCTGTCCTGTGAGATGCAATCCCTATGCTAGGTGTACCTGTGTGTGGTACTTCCGGAAACACTCTCCATAGCATAGGGCAGGGTGGTCAGCACAGTCAGGACAGAAATAGCGGGTGTCACGCCTTATTCCACTCCTGCTACAGACACGACATCTTTTTCGGGGTGACGGTTGGGTTGAGGTACCAGGAACGACACTGGGGAAATGTCGCTCGTGTAGACGGCTAACTACACTGGGGGATGGGGCCACGGAACCTCCTGGGTAAAGGAGGTTCTCGATGATCTCTTCCTGGAATTTGAGGAAAGATCGTGTTCTCCCAGCCTTACTGTAGAGAACAAAACTATTGTACAGCGCCAATTGAATTAAATATACAGACACCTTCTTATACCAGCGTCTGGTTCTGCGGGAAACTAAATACGGAGACAACATCTGGTCATTGAAGTCCACCCCTCCCATGAGCGCATTATAGTCGTGGACACAGAGGGGCTTTTCAATGACACGGGTTGCTCGCTCAATTTGGATTGTCGTGTCTGCGTGAATGGAGGAGAGCATGTAAACGTCACGCTTGTCTCTCCATTTCACCGCGAGCAGTTCTTCGTTACACAAGGCAGCCCTCTGCCCCCTTGCAAGACGGGTGGTTACAAGCCGTTGGGGGAAGCCCACGCGACTAGTTCGCGCGGTGCCACAGGCGCAAATCCGTTCTAGAAACAAATGCCTAAAGAGGGCCACACTTGTGTAGAAATTGTCCACATAAAGATGGTACCCCTTGCCGAATAAGGGTGACACCAAGTCCCAGACTGTCTTCCCACTGCTCCCCAGGTAGTCAGGGCAACCGACCGGCTCCAGGGTCTGATCTTTTCCCTCATAGACACGAAATTTGTGGGTATAGCCTGTGGCCCTTTCACAGAGCTTATACAATTTGACCCCATACCGGGCACGCTTGCTTGGGATGTACTGTTTGAAGCCAAGGCGCCCGGTAAAATGTATTAGGGACTCGTCTACGCAGATGTTTTGCTCGGGGGTATACAAATCTGCAAATTTCTGGTTGAAATGGTCTATGAGGGGCCGAATTTTGTGGAGCCGGTCAAAAGCTGGGTGGCCTCTGGGACGGGAGGTGGTGTTGTCGCTAAAATGCAGGAAACGGAGGATGGCCTCAAATCGTGCCCTGGACATAGCAGCAGAGAACATGGGCATGTGATGAATCGGGTGCGTTGACCAATATGACCGCAATTCATGCTTTTTTGTCAGGCCCATGTTGAGGAGAAGGCCCAAAAAAAATTTAATTTCGGAAACTTGGACTGGTTTCCACCGGAAAGGCTGGGCATAAAAGCTTCCCGGGTTGGCGGATATAAATTGTGTGGCATACTGGTTGGTCTCTGCCACGACTAAGTCCAAGAGCTCCGCAGTCAAGAACAGCTCAAAAAATCCCAGGGCCGAACCGATTTGAGCCGTCTCAACCCGAACTCCAGACTGGGCGGTGAAAGGGGGAACTACAGGTGCGGCTGAAGTTGGTGACTGCCAATCAGGGTTTGCCAGCACCTCAGGGATTCTAGGGGCTCTACGGGCCTGTCTTTGCGGTGGCTGCGACGGGGTAACTAGTGCACGTGCCACCGTACCAGCTTCAACTGCCCTTCTGGTGCTCGCCACGTCACCATGTTGTACGGCAGTGCTGGTACTAGGTCCAGGGAGGGCTGCGCTGCTGGTGTATGCCTCAC
This sequence comes from Bufo bufo, assembly GCF_905171765.1. Classification (NCBI taxonomy): domain Eukaryota; kingdom Metazoa; phylum Chordata; class Amphibia; order Anura; family Bufonidae; genus Bufo; species Bufo bufo. Next base: position 824,947,354 of record NC_053389.1, read on the forward strand.
CACGTGATCCGGCAGCGACAGCCCCACTCTGCTGCTCTTGAAGCGGATCCTGCATAACCTGTGGTCTAGCGACATGGGGCCGGGTACGCCTGGTGCTGCCAGGGACCTCCACCTCCTCGTCCGAACTTTGGGTCAGAGAGCCACTGCTTTCCACAGGTTCATATTCTGACCCGCTAGATTCATCAGATGAGGGTTCCCACTCCTCATCCGACTGGGTCAGAATCCTGTAGGCCTCTTCAGAAGAATACCCCCTGTTTGACATTTTGGACTACTAAATTTAGGGGTATTCCCTGAGACTACCCAAGAAAAAAAGCAAACCTGTCTTACAAAGGGGAGGCTAGCGAAGTACCGGAGGCCGCTGCGGTTGATAAAAAATATCAAAACTGATTTTTTTATCGCCGCAGTGCGTGTAAAATGAATGTGCAGTGATCAAAAAATATATATTTTTTGTCACTGCGGTGGGGCGGGCGTGGGTGAACGCACGTGTGGGCGACCGATCAGGCCTGATCGGGCAAACACTGCGTTTTGGGTGGAGGGCGAACTAAAGTGACACTAATACTATTATAGATCTGACCGTGATCAGTTTTGATCACTTACAGATACTATAAAAGTACAAATGCTGATTAGCGATACGCTATTCAGCGAATAAAAGTGACTGCGGTGCGGTGGGGTGGGCGCTAACTGACGCTAACTACCTAACCAAGGGGCCTAAACTATCCCTAAAACCTAACAGCCAATACTAGTGAAAAAAAAAAAGTGACAGTTTACACTGATCACTTTTTTTCCTTTCACTGGTGATTGACAGGGGCGATCAAAGGGGTGATCAAAGGGTTAATTGGGGTGCAGGGGGGTGATCAGGGGCTACAGTGAAGTGTTGGTGCTACTCACAGTTCAGTCTGCTCCTGTGCTGGATCCAACCGACGAAAAGGACCAGCACAGGAGCAGAGAAGCCATATAACAGATCATATTTACTAATATGATCTGTTATATGGCTTGTGATTGGATTTTTTAAAAATCGCCAGCCTGCCAGCCAATGATCGTTGCTGGCAGGCTGGTGACTAACTTGTTCTTTAACTTTTGCCGGCCCGCGATGCGCATGCGCGGGCCGGCTTGGAGCGAAATCTCGCGTCTCGCGAGATGACGCGTATATGCGTGACTGTGCGCAGCGCTGCCACCTCCGGAACGCGAATCTGCGTTAGGCGGTCCGGAGGTGGTTAAAATTAAGATTATTAGTACACTAAAGCTAGCATAATCTTCAATTGATATTGGTTAATTTTTTTTATTTTTATTTTAATTCATTTCCCTATCCACATTTGTTTGCAGGGGATTTAACTACATTTTGCTGCCTTTTGCAGCCCTCTAGCCTTTTCCTGGGCTGTTTTACAGCCTTTTTAGTGCCGAAAAGTTCGGGTCCCCATTGACTTCAATGGGGTTCGGGTTCGGGACGAAGTTCGGGTCGGGTTCGGATCCCGAACCCGAACATTTCCGGGAAGTTCGGCCGAACTTCTCGAACCCGAACATCCAGGTGTTCGCTCAACTCTAGTTAAGAGTCCTAACTTTGTCATCTGATGTAATTTTACATTATGTCATTCACAACTGTGCATTATAAACCATGTTAAGTGTATATTTCTGTAATTTTCATTTTAGCAAGGAGTTAAATTCAGTTTAGTATTTCTAAGCTGGAATAGTTCATTCCAGCTTAGCTTCCCCTCTGTGAGCAGAGTGGGCTGCGTCCATATCCTGCAGCATGGGGAGAGAAGGAAGGTAGTGGGAGTGTAGCCCACCCCCTGCTAAGGGTAGGGTGTGCATGTTAGGATCTCCCAGAGATAGGGAACCAAACCAGGATCTTGTCTCGGCTGAGACATTGATCTACATCCCCAGCCTGAGCCCTGCAGCCTCAGCTGGATGAAGCAAGCAGACAACTCAAGTTCAAGGAAGAAAGCATCCCTGAGAAGATAACTGTGAGTAAAGTCCAGAGACTCAGGAGAAGCCATATTCCTCCTCAGCCAGTCCCCATACAGCAGAAGATAGAAAGTGCAGAAGCCAAATTCCTGCAACAGTATAGAGCTACAAAACAGACGTCCTTTCTCCTGGCCCCTGCAGCTGCTGCTATCTGCCCAAGATACCGAGCTGGTCAATAAGCAGGGAGATGCTGTGTTCTCTGCTCTGCTTATTGACCAGCAGAATTTTCCAGGCCATGACCTGTCCTCCAGTCTTCACTCTGCTGCTTCACTGCCTGATGCATCTAGCTTCATTACAGCAGCAGAGCTCTGTTACAGAGAGGGGCTGACAACTTCAGCAGAGCTTCACTGCTCTGACCTCCTCCTGACCAGTGACCTGCAGAGGTAGGGATTAACTCTTTAAGGGACCAAACTGAGCCGGTACAGACCCACAGTGAGCTCACTACAATACTCTTTGGTGACTGCTATATCTGCTGGCTGAGGCTAGGTGTGTCATATATGTGTAGCAGGGACAGGGTTAGTAGGAGTGCTGGTGTGTGTGTATATATATATATACAGTACAGACCAAAAGTTTGGACACACCTTCTCATTCAAAGAGTTTTCTTTATTTTCATGACTATGAAAATTGTAGATTCACACTGAAGGCATCAAAACTATGAATTAACACATGTGAAATTATATATGTAACGGACCATTTCAGCAGACAAGGGGTTAAAATCCATTTAGGCGATAGGCCCCTTTTCTGAGAGACAGGCACAGCTACTTCAGAACACCAAACTCCCGAACTGGATACAAAATAGCACTCCAAACTGGAACCTCCCGAATAACTGCTAGCAGACGAACAGGAAAAGCATACAATCAGCTTACACTCCTGGCAATCAGTCTCTAACAGCATACAGCGGATCCCCCCAATAACGAGAAAAGGCTCCGTGTTGAGGGTCAAGCAGTGGTCTGACTGTACTTCAAGTACAGCCTCTTTTATTCATAAACCACAAACATAGTACTGCCCACAGGAGTTTGAAATACAACCAATCAGTAATTTACAACACATACAATGTAAGTACAGCAACCAATCGTTCACGCCCCCAGAGGACCAGAAGGGAGACTGCAACACAGGACAGATACAACATATCCCCACAATGCATCATGGTTTCCTCCTCTCTGTCCCGGAGACAACCGAGGAGCAATCCAATTATCTCTAAGGACAAAGGGAAATCGCCAATACACATGTGGATACAACAGGACAGACATCACCATTTAAACACACAATGGGACAATGGCACAATAGAAACACACCCAGCATATTCCTCCCAAGCTGACAAGTTACACTTATTATAAATTGTTACAACTTTGTGAGTTTACATTGTCCATACATATAACTTACATCAATTTAAACAGTATAACTTGGGGACAAACCTATCCAAAATTCACTTGAATAGGTTCAGGGGTTTAAAAGTTAGTATGGGCCATAATCCTGAGGCAAGAGGCTGTTAAACAGGCCTCTCCAAAACCCAGTGGCGAGGTTGGTTTCGCCACAATATACATAACAAACAAGTGTGAAACAACTGAAAATATGTCATATTCTAGGTTCTTCAAAGTAGCCACCTTTTGCTTTGATTACTGCTTTGCACACTCTTGGCATTCTCTTGATGAGCTTCAAGAGGTAGTCCCCTGAAATGGTTTTCACTTCACAGGTGTGCCCTGTCAGGTTTAATAAGTGGGATTTCTTGCCTTATAAATGGGGTTGGGACCATCAGTTGCGTTGAGGAGAAGTCAGGTGGATACACAGCTGATAGTCCTACTGAATAGACTGTTAGAATTTGTATTATGGCAAGAAAAAAGCAGCTAAGTAAAGAAAAACGAGTGGCCATCATTACTTTAAGAAATGAAGGTCAGTCAGTCAGCCGAAAAATTTGGAAAACTTTGAAAGTAAGGGCTATTTGACCATGAAGGAGAGTGATGGGGTGCTGCGCCAGATGACCTGGCCTCCACAGTCACCGGACATGAACCCAATCGAGAAGGTTTGGGGTGAGCTGGACTGCAGAGTGAAGGCAAAAGGGCCAACAAGTGCTAAGCATCTCTGGGAACTCCTTCAAGACTGTTGGAAGACCATTTCAGGGGACTACCTCTTGAAGCTCATCAAGAGAATGCCAAGAGTGTGCAAAGCAGTAATCAAAGCAAAAGGTGGCTACTTTGAAGAACCTAGAATATGACATATTTTCAGTTGTTTCACACTTGTTTGTTATGTATATAATTCCACAAGTGTTAATTCATAGTTTTGATGCCTTCAGTGTGAATCTACAATTTTCATAGTCATGAAAATAAAGAAAACTCTTTGAATGAGGTGTGTCCAAACTTTTGGTCTGTACTGTACAAAAAGATACAATGCTAAAAAGATAACAAAAGTTATCAAAAAAGGCTAGACAGACAAGCAAACAGTACATAAATAAAAGGTATAAAATGGTGAATCGAATACCAATTAGATTGGTGATGGATCTACAGTATGCTGGGAAAACAGCTGAAAGTTAATCAGGTCTCCTTATGGTGAATCTCTGGGATCTGACCATGTGTGGTTTACAGGGTCTTAGCCAGCCTTCCTACCCATCTCTCAGTCATTTGACAGGAGGCTAGCTAATTACATCCAAAGGTTGTATAGCATGAGTCTAATTTAATCCAAAACTTCTTGTAGGTATCTCTGAGTAGGATAATATGAACGGCAAGTTTTCAGAGGATATTTTTACAAACCCAGGCATAACAACACAAATATGAAATATTAATCCTTTCAACCTATATGTGATTGGGTAGGTTTCCTAAGGTCAAAAATCCTGGCATTGAGACCAAAGAATATAGTAATAGTAACCAGCATTGGTCGGACTAGAGACATATTGTCTGTAGCATACATTAATTCCATCAGCTTCTCTACTGTCCCTGTAGAGCAGCCGAGTTTGCCCTTTTGTCTAAAAACAACTTTGTTTGCCGCGGTGCCGCTCCATTCCCCCAGTCTACGACATCCTGTGTCTATTAAGTTTTTATCTGTTCCAAGAAGATGGCATCAAAACACATAACTCATAATGGATACAAATACAGCAATTATTGTTTTTGTTTTTTGTTTCAATAAAATTTATTGTTTTTGTTTTTGTTTTTTTATTTGGGACCATGTAATAGTTTTATCACTTCTATAATACACTGGACAAGCTTTTCATTGTAGAGAAGATGCCTATGATGAATGGGTAGGGATGAATGTGCATCACTGTACCTACTTGCACAATCCGTCCTAAGTGACGGCCTACAACTGGACGGTAGTTCCTTCTTAGCTAAGTGCAGGGGCCAAAATCAAATGGGAAAAGATACACAAGTACATAGCAAAGTGAAACTAGAAGAAAACATCAGAAACAAAATCAGCAAGCAACGGCGAGGTCACAAACTAGCAGAGTCAAATACCAGGAGGTCAGATCAGAGGCAAAATCAATAATCAGAAGAAATGTCCAAGTCAGCCGGCAACAGTCAGTGAACCAGAGTAGCAAATAAACAGCTATCTATTGTGGCTTAGAAAACCAATTTCAAGCACCTCTGGCCAGCAGCTGCCTGTTTAAATAGCCCACCGCAGGAATCATGTGACGTTGGCACAGAGGTTGATTCGTCGAGAAGCCCCATTATCTGTGGGACTGGTTGCTATAGCAAAAAAACAATGCCTGCTTTGCCACCATATAGCGGCTGAACTCTCCGCAGACAGGTAAGTGCGTGGCAAATGCCATTCAGCGATATTCTGGAAAGCAGGCTCTGACTTAGGCTGCCAAGTCCACCTGTCCATGTCTTATAATCAATAATGTAACTTGGGTGCCAATGGGCTGACAGAGGAACTTTTGTGAAGCCAATTAGATGCCACAGTCACTATTGACCACATTATTAAAAGTCTAGAATCCACCAGTTGTCAGTTGAATATTAGAGCTATTATTGCTGCTGATGGTGATAAGTCAGCTCTTTAGCCTGTGCCATACCTTCAATGAGAGTTCTGTACAACAACTACTGTATCATCTGTCATCACCGTAAATGTACAGAGGGAAAAAGGGATAATATACTGTATCTATATCTAGTAACATGCCATGCTGCCATATTTATTAGACCTACATAGATATTAAAGGGGTTATCCAAAAACTGTTATTGATGGCCTATTCTCAGGGTAGGTCATCTTTTTCACATCCGAGGGGGTCCAAGTCCCAGCACCCCCACCTCTCCGGCCTCTTCTAATAGCTGATTGCCAGGGTCCTGGGCATCAGAGCCACACCAATCTAATAGCCATCAATATAAATTCCCAGATAACCCCTTTAATGTCAATGTTTATTAAATAAATGTTTATGAAGTGTCTCTTGTACGGCTTCCCCAATGTCTTTATTTTTCAGACTGTATATAATGGGGTTGACTAAAGGAGTAAAGACAGTATAGAGCAGTGATTGGATTTTAGTCATGGAGAGTTTCAGGACATTTGGTGGGACAATATAAACACTGAAGAGAGTCCCATAAAATATGGAGACCACAATGAGGTGGGAGCTACAGGTGGAGAACGCTTTCTGTCTACCAGTACTGGATGGGATCCTTAAGACTGCTAAAATAATGTAAGTATAAGACATTACAATGATTGTGGTTGGGATTATTAAAACTGGAACAGCCAAAATATAAAACTCCAAATGGACAATGAAGTTGTCAGAACAGGCAAGTTCTATGAAAAGAGCAAGGTCACAGAAGAAATGATCTATAATACTGGGTCCACAAAAATATAACTTTGATGGTGTTACAGTGAAAATAAATGAAACAATAAAACCCAACAACCACCATATAGCGGACAATTTGACACAAAATTCATTTGTCATTATAGAGGAGTAACGGAGGGGATTACAGATGGCCACATATCTGTCATAAGACATCACTGTGAGGAGGAAACATTCAAATGATTCGGAGGCACAGAAGAAATACCACTGAGTCATGCAATCAATAAAAGTAATGGTCCCCCCATTATTCATTAGGATGTGGAGTAAGTTGGGGACAATGTCTGTGATCACCAAGATGTCACCGATGGACAGTTGTGAGATGAAGAAGTACATTGGAGTGTGGAGGTTCCTGCTGGTAGACACCAATAATATTATCAGGAAATTCCCACACATGGTTGCTCCATAAACAACAAGAAATAGAAGAAAAAGCACACTTCTTAAAAGTTGGCTGCCTTGAAATCCTAAGAGGAAAAACTCTGTGACCACAGTCAGATTTGTCTGAAAGTAGAATAAGAATATTAGACAAACTTAAAGGAAACTTGTCCCCATGAGATGCAGACAGCATGCTATAGAGCAGAAGGAGCTGAGCAGATTGGGTTTACTGTATAAGGGAAGGTTCAGTAAAACTTGTTATTTATGAATTAAAATTTCTGCTTTTTCTGAGCTGAGTTGCCAAAGTGGACGGCCCTATCAGTGACTGACAGCCATCTCTGTCTAAATGTGCATACATTGATAGCTGTCAATCATTGATAAAATGGCCCACTAAAGGAAGATTTTAGATCGTCAGGCTGCTCGCTCAGTGAAGGTGAAGAGCTGCATTTACTGTACATGCAGTGATCAGCTCTACAATATAAGGATGAAGGATGGTTTTTGTGACGCTGCATTGTTTGGGGCCAGCAGATCACTGTTTAGGTAGCACAATTTGATGCCCAGAAACGATAATTTAGGTGCCTGAACGAATGACAGTTTCACCCCGTGAATGAGTGTTTTACTCGTCGATCAGATGTTCTTCTTAAGACTGGCAGATTGTTGGGAACAAGCGTTCACAGGAACAATCATTCTCAATAATCTGCCTGATTATCTGGCCGTCTAAATCCACCTTGAGTTCAGAAATCGCACAGACTTTTTCCACCTTTAATGTGACCTATAAACTGTACAACTCAATTGAAAAACAAACTGAAATCTTTTAGGTCGAGGGAAGAAAGAATATAAAAATAAAATAATATGTTTGCATAAGTGTGCACACCCTGAAACTAATACTTTGTTGAAGCACCTTTTGATTTTATTACAGCACTGTCTTTTTGGGTATGAGTCTATCAGCATGGCATATTTTGACTTGGCAAGATATTCCCACTCTTCTTTGGAAAAACACATCAAATCTGTCAGATTGCGAGGGCATCTCCTGTGCACAGCCCTCTTCAGATTACCCCACAAATTCAGGTCTAGGCTCTGGCTGGGCCATTCCAAAACTTTAATCTTCTTCTGGTGAAGCCAATCCTTTGTTGATTTGGATGTATGCTTTGGGTCGTTGTCATGCTGAAAGATAAAGTTCCTCTTTATGTTCAGCTTTCTAGCAGAAGCCTGAAGGTTTTGTGCCAATATTGACTGGTATTTGGAACTTTTCATAATTCCCTCTAGCTTAACTAAGGCCCCAGTTTCAGCTGAAGAAAAACAGCCCCTTGGTATGATGCTGCCACATCCATGCTTCACTGTGGGGATGGTGTTCTTTTGGTAATGTTGTTTTTGCGCCAAACATATTTTTTGGAATTATGGCCAAAAAGTTCAACCTTGGATTCATCAGACCATAACACCTTTCCCCACATGCTTTTGGGAGACTTCAGATGTGTTTTTGCAAAATGTAGCCTGGCTTGGATGTTTTTCTTCGTAAGAAAAGGCTTTCGTCTTGCCACTCTACCCCTTAGCCCAGACATATGAAGAATGCGGGAGATTGTTGTCACATGTACCACACAGCCAGTACTTGCCAGATATTACTGCAGCTCCTTTAATGTTGTTGTAGGCCTCTTGGTAGCCTCCCAGACCAGTTTTCTTCTCGTCTTTTAATTAATTTTGGAGGGACGTCCAGTTCTTGGTAATGTCACTGTTGTGCCATATTTTCTCCACTTGATGATGACTGTCTTCACTGTGTTCCATGGTATATCTAATGCCTTGGAAATTATTTTGTACCCTTCTCCTGACTGATACCTTTTCACAATGAGATCGCTCTGATGCTTTGGAAGCTCTCTGTGGACCATGGCTTTTGCTGTGGGATGCAATTAAGAAAATTTCAGGAAAGACCAACTAGAGCAGCTGAACTTTATTTGGGGTTAATCAGATGCACTTTAAATGATGGCCGGTGTATGCTGACTCCTATTTAACATGATTTTGAATGTGATTGCTTAATTCTGAACACAGCTACATCCCCAGTTATAAGAGGGTGTGCACACTTATGTAACCACATTATTTTTTTTTATTATTTTTTTTTGTTTTCTTTCCTCCACCTAAAAGATTTTAGTTTGTTTTTCAATTGAGTTGTACAGTTTATAGGTCACAGTAAAGGTGGAAAAAGTTCAGAAATGATTTATCTTTGTCTCATTTTTTTACAGCACAGAAACCTGACATTTTAACAGGGGTGTGTAGACTTTTATATACATTGTAAATTACACATTTTGATGAATACTTTCTCCTAAAACTATATACACAAATGGACAAAATTATTAGTGCCCTTCCAAAGAAAGGAAAAACCCACAACTATAAGAGGAAACTGACAAACGTAATAATAAACACAAATTTACTGAAAATCTGATATTTATAATTGTGGTTCAACAGAATAATAAAAAATAAAAAAACGAATGAAACTGACCTGGACAAAAATGATGGTCCCCCTAGAGTAGACTGAAAATAATTTGACCATGGAGACATGTTAAACTAAGGTATGTCCTGTAATTAGCATCATAGCTGTCTTCGCACTTGTAATCAGATGAAGAAATGTGCAGTGTGACACAAAAAAATGGGCAATAGGTCACAATCCATCGCAGACCCTATACTTAAGTGAAGGGCCCATCATAACAAAATCTCAATCCCTTTGGACCAGAAGGCTCCTGCAAGGAACCAGGACTAGCAGCCACCCCACAGCAAGTGCCCATCTTGCTCTGGCTGGGACCCCAGGTGTTGGCCAAGAGCCAAATGTCTAGGTATGGAATCTGCCCGAAGGAAAAGGCCAAGGGGTTTTGCAAGCTGGTGAGGAACCAGATGGCCAAAGGCACCCCCCTAGACCACAGAAAGGGGTAACCCATATGGGAGCCACAACCTGAAAATCCTGGTGACAAAAAGACATGTAAAGTGAACACACAGTGTTCACTTAACCCCTTCTGGACCCTGCCATTTTTCATCTTAAGGAGCAGGCCATTTTTTTGGAAATCTGATATGTGTCACTTTATGTGGTGATAACTTTAAAACGCTTTTACTTAACCAGGCCATTCTGAGAATGCTTTATCATCACATATTATGTATTTTTATTTATTTAAAAAAATGCCAAATTTAGAAAGAATTTGGAAAAATTAGCAAATTTCAAAATTTCAATTTCTCTACTTTTATAATAAATAGTAATACCTCCAAAAATAGTTATTACTTTACTTTTCCAGTATATCTACTACATGTTTAGATCATTTTGTAAATGCCATTTTATTTTTTGGGGACGTTAGAAGGCTTAGAAGTTTAGAAGCAAATCTTAAAATTTTCAGAAAATTTCCAAAATCCACTTTTCAAGACCTAGAACCGGCCCTGTTAAGTTAAGTTAAGAGTTTGAGTGCTAACCCTGCTATATCTGTATTTTGAGGGGGCATATACCAGGACACATTACTGGGTATATTTCCTGTGCTTGGTATCACAGCTCAGCCACATTCACTTCAATGGGGCTGATCCGTGCCAAGGCCATGTGACCGATAAACGTAACATCACTTGGACTAGGGAAATCTGGAGAAGGCAAGTCCCTGTGCCTTAACAGCTTATCTGCAGGGATCCTGAGTCTCGGACCCACACCGATCAAATTCTGATCTCGTCTCCAGTTTGTCACAGTGTAGTTCAGTGTGACACTTGTTGCCGTGTAGGCTGGCTGCAGGCTGCGCTTCTGCATACTGGCTGTGGGTCAATACCCATGTATGCTGGTTGCTTGGGTGGTGCGTACGTACTGGCTGCAGTCTTCTAGTGTGAACTGTACCCTGTCTTTCCTGTGTCTATGTAGGGTTAATGTTTCCGTGTGTTGGTGTCTGATTATAAGGCGGTCTGGCGCCTTAACGGACCTGGCTGTTTAGACCTGTCGGCCTCATCCCTGGGGATTAGTCTGTCTCCAGGATTGCTGTGTGCAGATTGCATTGTTCTGACCAGTGTGTTTGTGATCCTACCCTGACTTGTGTGGTCAGCCTGATATTTCATCAATGTCTCCATGTCTTAGTCTGTCTGGGAGTTTCCACTTAGTTACTTTGTCTCAGTACTTTGTATGTCTGTGATCGCCATGGACCCGGTTCTGCATGGAGTCCAGGCATGTTACTATGTCTTATTGTTTTGTATGTTCATCTGTGACGCCATGCACCTAGTTCTGCATGGGGTCCAGGAATGTTGTAAGTTGTTGCATGTACTGGTCTGCCTGTGTATTTTATGGTCCATACCCGCATGGGTCCTGGCTATGTCTCTGAGTTTGTCCGGTCAGTTAGCGCCATGCTCCTAGTATCCAGTCCCGCATGGGTTCCTGTTACTTGGTCTGTGTCTGAACAGCGTCCTAAGTTGCATGTTTGTTTGGGTTCCCGTTCTGCTTGTTTGCCTGTGTTGCCGGTTTCATCTCTTGTTATTCACCGTGTCTGTTTCCTTGCAGGTTTCAGCCAAGTGTACCAGGACCATCCCAGAAGAGAGCGGTTGGGTCGTTTCCCTGCAGCGAGGGAGCACCAAAATAACGCCCTTAGGGTTTGGCCCTAAATCAAACTGGTCACTTGGCCCAGTGGTTCTATATCTGCCACTGGGTCCTACCTGTTTGTCCAGGATTATTCTGGTTGTTTGGTCCTAGTCATTTGTTTAATAAAGCATTCCTTTTGACCTACAGTACTCTGGATCTGTTAATCTTTTTTAGATACACCTGTGATAAGTTCTGGGGTTCTTCTGACCCCAGAACATTACACATTTCTTCTTCAATTCATCTGCTCTGTGTTCTCATATCATCTAAAGCAGGGGTGCACAATTTCTTCTCTGGAGGGGGCAGAATGGTCATTGCTAATGTGAAGGGGGCACAATGGGCATTTATATTATGGAGGGGCACGATGGGCATTTCTACTCTGGAGGGGGAACAGAGGGCATTGCTAATGTGAAGGGGACACAATGGGCATTTCTACTATGGAGGGGCAAAATGGACATTTCTACTCTGGAGGAGGCACAGAGGGCATTGCTAATGTGAAGGGGACACAATGGGCATTTCTACTATGGAGGAAGCACAGTGCATAGAGGGCATTACTACTATGAAGGGGGCACAGAGGGCATTATTACTGTGAAGGGGCACAATGGGCATTACTAACACAGAGGGCATTACTACTATTAAAGGGGCACAATGGTGATTTCTACTATGGAGGGGACACAGAGGGCATTATTACCGTGAAGGGGGCACATTGGGCATTATTACTGTGAAAGGGGACAATGGGCATTACTACTATTAAAGGGCATTATTACTGTGAAGGAGGCACAGATAGGGTATTACTACTGTGAAGGGGCACAGATAGGGTATTACTACTGTGAAAGGGGCACAGAGAGGGCATAACTACTGTGAGAGGGGCACAATGAGGGCATAACTACTATGAAGGGGGCACAATGTTGGCATAATATCTGTACAAAACAATGAGGGAAATACTACTGTGAGGGGTTATGATTTTCTTAAAGTATTGGGGGGGGGGGGGGTGCCAGAGAAAGGACCCGCCCCGGGTGCCAAACAGCCTAGGCACGCCACTGCCGTTGATCAGCTCGTTTGTCGGCTGATTTGCATGTTTTATCAGGATGAAAGACATACAATTATTGTCAGCATATCTCACCGTGTAATCAGGAATTTGCTGCCAATAATCAACAGAACTGAATGAGGGAGCAGTGACTGTGGTAGTGATTATTCCTCCCCATTTACTTTGCATCAGCCTGTGTAATAGGCTGATGCAAACAAGTGCTGATTAACTTTTTTTTTTGCGGCCCCTTGAAATAGAGCAATGTGACAATGCGGCCCCTAGACCAACAAAGGTTGTGCACCCCTGATCTAAAGGCACATTGAAAAGGCCAAGTGACAAGACAATTATTGGGAATGCACAATTTATCCCTGATAATTTTCAATTGATAAGTGGAAGGTAGAAGGGAATTTACCTGCAGCTCATACTCTCTGTATGGGAACGAGCAATCCCACGTCGCCATACAGATTCACTGATTGCTGGCATCAGATTCCAGTCTACATTGAGCAATTTTGTTCTGGGTTCTGAGAAATGAAGATTTTTGGTGCCACAAAGATGTGATAACCTGACAAATTAGCATTTTGGGTGATCGGCTGCACATTTACACAGGATTCCTAGATGTGCTCCTTCCCAAAGATTCCACCTATTCTTGACCCATATAAAACAACCTTAGCAATCCAACCCTTCCCATTTCTTCAAGCATTTAAAGAAAAATGAATGCTCTGTTCAGACAAGCATATAATCTGTCTTCAGTCTCCAAGTGAATAATAATTGACTTTACTTTTACGTTTCTATCATATTGTAGAATGCTAGTGAATATGAGAAAATACACAAAGTAATAAAAATCGTAATAACAACACACAATGATTATGAACTTACATCAGATGGTTCCATGTTCTTGTCAAATCTTTGTCTTCTTGAAAATACTTTAGTATCTTTTGTGGTGATCAGCACATGACTGGTTATATATATATCTACACCTAGAAGGCAACAGATTGTGGGAAACAACTCTGTACAAAGTTAGTGCCATTACCTCATGTGTCTCCTGGGTTCCAACGTACAGAGGAGGAAACTTCTGGTAATTAGTTTGCAATTACTAAACTTTAAGTTACTAATCATAAAAAAGTAAGAGTTTGTATTTTACTTCTAGATACAAAATAGGTCAAATAATCTGTTAGAAATACCTAAAATCCAGCATATAGTAAATGGCACCTCCAGACACTTATGTCCTCTACACAGCTGTTTAGACTGATCTGTCTCCTCTGTCTCTCCAGGCCCCCCTGTCCTCCAGATTTTCCTTACAGTCTTACACCAATCTGTCTTCTCAGGAGCTACCAGGAGCTGAGCCTGGCCTAGGTCTGACACATTTTGAGCCTGTGTCCACAGTACCAGCAGCATCACCAGTTCCCGAGCTGACCACAGTAGACTTAGATCTGACCCTGCCAGTTTCTTGGGAGTTTCTGGTCATAAATTGCCTAAACTCTGTATTGCGGCCACTGCAGCCTCTGCACTCCTCCTCTTATGTCACGTTTCACGGCGGGGAGTGGGAGAAACCCCCCACTGTGCGGTGTCAAAGGGTAAAGGGGATCAGCCTGGCCGAAAGGAGTGATGAGGGAGCAGGTCGCCTCCTACCGCGTCCCTAATCCTCTCCCTGACTCCTCACCGTATGAGCGGACCCCGATGGTAGGACGACTCATACACGGGATAGCTAATATCCTGAGTCGCCCTGGAAATCCCTCACATAGGAGCAGGGGAGAGACTACTTGTTCATCCCAGTCATGGAGGAACAGGAGTCTCTATCTAAGGCCAGGCTGCAAGGAGAGGGGAACACATACAGCTATAGAGATGGCAGGTGGGCGAGACCAGTAACATACTTACCTGCCACAGACACACTGACTGGAACCCGTGCACTAGTGCTGCTGTCCACACCAACATAAGGACACAGCAAACACCACAAACCACACAGGGACCCAGGACACCCGTAGCTGCAATAAACATGACAGGGGAATGTCTAGTAAACATGCACCCAACACCACCAGACATGTAACACCAACTAGACATACAAGCACCCTGAACATAACCCACTCCATGCACATAGGGACAGAAAGGGAAGGAGACACCTGGATGACATAGAACATCTATGACCACAGGGGTGGCCCTCACTGGACAGATGGAATATGAAGACCAGGAGGATAGCTCCAGCATACACCATGGCTGGAGTACCCCCCAGCTTCAGGCATCCAGCAGAGGCTAAATAGCCCAAGCAGCCGCACCCACACACACATAAACCCAGTGTTAACAAAACACTAGGAAGGGAGTTAACCCTTCCAACACCAGACCAGGGAGGAAAGCCACTTAAAGGGGAAGTGCACACACAAGCATAGAAAGCTACACGCCATGTCACGGCAATCACCCAGAAGGCCGAGACACTGCCAGCGCATGCACACACAGCAACACGTTGCAGCGGGCAACCGCAAGTGTAGCAACAGTGTCACAGCGCACACCATAGGCCGTGACATCACCTCCTCCTCCCAACATCATACTCATCCTCCTCACCACTTTTATCACTGTGATACAGTATGTCATTGTGGGCTCCTTAGCCTCTGCAATTCCCTCCTCTCTATTTGCCCCGACCACTGGTTCTAGGAGACATTTTATTATAAGGCCTATTTAAACAATGAGAAGTCACAGGTTTTGTACAATGATTATTAAATGAGGCAAATTTGCAACAAGTAAAAAAAAAAAAAAGAGAAATTGGACATTCGCTGACTGTGACCAAACTACACACTGGTATTGACACGTTAAAATATGCTTAACAGTAAACTTAGGAATGGTAGAAATGTAACAGATGGAAATATGGGACATATTTACATGGAACTACCAAGCTACAAAACCTTTTCTCCATCACCCTACCATAGGGGAAGTACCCTAAGGTGGCAGCCATAGGCTGGGGTGAATTGGGGTGCATGTGCTAGCTCTTTAAGACCTAGAAAGGAAGAATGCATGCAGAAAAGGAGAGGCCAAGCCTGGCAGGTTGCGTTGAGGGGCAGAACAATTTTGGAAGGAGAAGAAATGACAATGGCTGACTTGTTTGTCTACATACCATCTGTCTGGTGACACAATAGACACATCCTATTGTAACACCCCGGAGTTGTGTTACAAAACTCTTCTACCCTGCTACAATCTGTTAAGAGTCCTAACTTTGTCATCTGATGTAATTTTACATTATGTCATTCACAACTGTGCATTATAAACCATGTTAAGTGAATATTTCTGTAATTTCCATTTTCACCAGCAGGGGGCAGCAATGTGTTAGCAAGGAGTTAGGTTCAGTTTAGTATTTCTAAGCTGGAATAGTTCATTCCAGCTTAGTTCCCCCTCTGTGAGCAGAGTGGGCTGCGTCCATATCCTGCAGCATGGGGAGAGAAGGAAGGTAGTGGGAGTGTAGCCCACCCTCTGCAAAGGGTAAGGTGTGCATGTTAGGATCTCCCAGAGATAGGAAACCAAACCAGGATCTTGTCTCAGCTGAGACATTGATCATCATCCCCAGCCTGAGCCCTGCAGCCTCAGCTGGATTAAGCAAGCAGACAACTCAAGTTCAAGGAAGAAAGCACCCCTGAGAAGATAACTGTGAGTAAAGTCCAGAGACTCAGGAGAAGCCATATTCCTCCTCAGCTAGTCAGTCCCCATACAGCAGAAGATAGAAAGTGCAGAAGCCAAATTCCTGCAACAGTATAGAACTACAAAGCAGACGTCCTTTCTCCTGGCCCCTGCAGCTGCTGCTATCTGCCCAAGATACCGAGCTGGTCAATAAGCAGGGAGATGCTGTGTTCTCTGCTCTGCTTATTGACCAGAGGAATTTTACGGGCCATGACCTGACCTGTCCTCCAGTCTTCACTCTGCTGCTTCACTGCCTGATGCATCTAGCATCATTACAGCAGCAGAGCTCCGTTACAGAGAGGGGCTGGCAACTTCAACAGAGCTTCACTGCTCTGACCTCCTCCTGACCAGTGACCTGCATAGGTAGGGATTAACTCTTTCAGGGACCAAACTGAGCCAGTACAGACCCACAGTGAGCTCACTACAATACTCATAGGTGACTGCTGTGTCTGCTGGCTGAGGCTAGGTGTGTCATATATGTGTAGCAGGGACAGTGTTAGTAGGAGTGCTGGTGTGTGTGTGTGTGTATATATATATATATATATATATATATATACAGTATATACACTGCTTACTGACTACACAGCAGCCTCCATATGCTTCCTACCACTCACAGACACATGATTGAAATTCAGTCTTTGACCCTCCTTGCCCTATTACGAATAGCGTATTTCTAATGGGGAAATAAGAGACAGAGACTGAACCCTCTATATATATTTTTATGGATAGATAGATATAGAGAGAGAGAAAGAATGAGACCTCTCTCAATAAATATATATATATATATATATATATATATATATACACACTCACCTAAAGAATTATTAGGAACACCTGTTCTATTTCTCATTAATGCAATTATCTAGTCAACCAATCACATGGCAGTTGCTTCAATGCATTTAGGGGTGTGGTCCTGGTCAAGACAATCTCCTGAACTCCAAACTGAATGTCAGAATGGGAAAAAAAGGTGATTTAAGCAATTTTGAGCGTGGCATGGTTGTTGGTTCCAGACGGGCCGATCTGAGTATTTCACAATCTGCTCAGTTACTGGGATTTTCACACACAACCATTTCTAGGGTTTACAAAGAATGGTGTGAAAAGGGAAAAACATCCAGTATGCGGCAGTCCTGTGGGCAAAAATGCCTTGTGGATGCTAGAGGTCAGAGGAGAATGGGCCGACTGATTCAAGCTGATAGAAGAGCAACGTTGACTGAAATAACCACTCGTTACAACCGAGGTATGCAGCAAAGCATTTGTGAAGCCACAACACGCACAACCTTGAGGTGGATGGGCTACAACAGCAGAAGACCCCACTGGGTACCACTCATCTCCACTACAAATAGGAAAAAGAGGCTACAATTTGCACGAGCTCACCAAAATTGGACTGTTGAAGACTGGAAAAATGTTGCCTGGTCTGATGAGTCTCGATTTCTGTTGAGACATTCAAATGGTAGAGTCCGAATTTGGCGTAAACAGAATGAGAACATGTATCCATCCTCTGATGGCTACTTCCAGCAGGATAATGCACCATGTCACAAAGCTCGAATCATTTCAAATTGGTTTCTTGAACATGACAATGAGTTCACTGTACTAAAATGGCCCCACAGTCACCAGATCTCAACCCAATAGAGCATCTTTGGGATGTGGTGGAACGGGAGCTTCGTGCCCTGGATGTGCATCCCTCAAATCTCCATCAACTGCAAGATGCTATCCTATCAATATGGGCCAACATTTCTAAAGAATGCTATCAGCACCTTGTGGAATCAATGCCACGTAGATTTAAGGCAGTTCTGAAGGCAAAAGGGGGTCCAACACCGTATTAGTATGGTGGCACTAATAATTCTTTAGGCGAGTGTATATACATATATAATAAGGCTTGATAAAGGCTCTAGTGTTGAGCCGAAACGTTGCTTTCTTCCCACATAGGTAAATAAAAGTTTTTTTAACTTTTTCATATTGGAGTGCTGCCCGGTTTTTATTTTTTTGTATTTTGGGACTGTGCTGGTCTCTGGTTTGGGCATTGCACCCGTGCTTTCCCTGGGACAGTGCTGCCATTTTGTTTTTTATATATATATATATATATATATACATATTTTTATATATATATCAAACTGATGTAAAGTAGAACTGGCTTAGTTGCCCATAGTAACCGATCAGATTCCACCTTTCATTTTGGAGAGCTCCTTTGGAAAATGAAAGGAAGAATCTGATTGGTTGCTATGGGCAACTAAGCCAGTTCTACTTTACACCAGTTTTGCTTAACCGTTTCCTGCTCTGCTATGTAGATGTGTAGCACAGTGATCACCTTTTGGTGTCAGCTCTATTGCTGAAACTGACAGGTGTGAACTAGCTCCAGTTCTGCCATTTTAAACCTTTGGGGGGGGGGGGGTAATTCTGAGTATTGCTATGGGGCCCCATGATTCCTATGTACGCCCCTGCCTGTGTGGCAAATTTTGTGATTTTAAATGCTACAGTGCGGATTCCTTTAGAGGACATACACACATACACTCAGCTTTATATATTAGATATACAAAAAGATACAGTGCTAAAAAGATAACAAAAGTTATCAAAAAAGGCAAGACAGACAAGCAAACAGTACATAAATAAAAGGTAAAAAATGGCGAATCACATACAGTACAGACCAAAAGTTTGGACACACCTTCTCATTCAAAGAGTTTTCTTTATTTTCTTGACTATGAAAATTGTAGATTCACACTGAAGGCATCAAAACTATGAATTAACACATGTGGAATTATATACATAACAAACAAGTGTGAAACAACTGAAAATATGTCATATTATAGGTTCTTCAAAGTAGCCACCTTTTGCTTTGATTACTGCTTTGCACACTCTTGGCATTCTCTTGATGAGCTTCAAGAGGTAGTCCCCTGAAATGGTTTTCACTTCACAGGTGTGCCCTGTCAGGTTTAATAAGTGGGATTTCTTGCCTTATAAATGGGGTTGGGACCATCAGTTGCGTTGAGGAGAAGTCAGGTGGATACACAGCTGATAGTCCTACTGAATAGACTGTTAGAATTTGGAAAATTGGGAAAACTTTGAAACTAAGGGCTATTTGACCATGAAGGAGAGTGATGGGGTGCTGCGCCAGATGACCTGGCCTCCACAGTCTCCGGACCTGAACCCAATCGAGATAGTTTGGGGTGAGCTGGACCGCAGAGTGAAGGCAAAAGGGCCAACAAGTGCTAAGCATCTCTGGGAACTCCTTCAAGACTGTTGGAAGACCATTTCAGGGGACTACCTCTTGAAGCTCATCAAGAGAATGCCAAGAGTGTGCAAAGCAGTAACCAAAGCAAAAGGTGGCTACTTTGAAGAACCTAGAATATGATATATTTTCAGTTGTTTCACACTTGTTTGTTATGTATATAATTCCACATGTGTTAATTCATAGTTTTGATGCCTTCATAGTCATGAAAATAAAGAAAACTCTTTGAATGAGAAGGTGTGTCCAAACTTTTGGTCTGTACTGTACCAATTAGATTGGTGATGGATCTACAGCAGTGGTGCCCAACCATTTTTCGTCTGAGGGCTGCACTAGACTTGGTACAAATTTTGCGGGCCGGAACCAGGTAGCTTTGCCAGAAAGAAATGCTGTGAAACGCTGTGAGGGGGCACGTGTGAGCATTACTACTGTGAGAAGGGCACATATCTGGCATAACTACTGTGAGGGGGCACATATCGGGGCATAACTACTGTGAGGGGGCACATATCAGGGCATTACTACTTTGACGGGCACATATCAAAGCGTAACTACTGTGAAGAGGTCACATATCTGGGCATAACTACTGTGAGGGGGCACATATCTGGGCATAACTACTGTGAGGGGGCACATATCTGGGTATAACTACTGTGAGGGGGCACATATCTGGGTATAACTTCTGTGAGAGGGCATGTGCGAGCATTACATCTGTGAAGAGGGCACATATCTTGGCATTATTACTGTGAGGGGGCACATATCAGGGTATAAATACTGTGAGGAAGGCACAAATCAGGGCATAACTACTGTGAAGAGGGCACATATCAGGGCATAACTACTGTGAGAGGGCACGAGTGAGCATTACTACTGTGAAGAGGGCACATATCTTGGCATTATTACTGTGAGGGGGCACATATCTTGGCATAACTACTGTGAGGGGGCATGTGTGAGCATTACGTCTGTGAAGAGGGCACATATCTTGGCATTATTACTGTGAGGGGGCACATATCTGAGCATAACTACTGTGAGGGGACATGTGTGAGCATTGCTACTGTGAAGAGGGCACATATCTTGGCATTATTACTGTGAGGGGGCATGTGATGTATACATGTGTGCAATGTATGTAGTGCAGTATGTGATGATCACACACTGCACTACATACATTACACACATGTATACATCACATACTGCGCTGTCACCTTCTTCTGCAGGTCTACCTTGATGTCTGGTCTTTAGGCTTCAGTCAGATCCTCCACCGCCATGCTTGCGCCGTGTGCCCGTCACCACCAGGAGCTGGCCCCTCCTCCTTTCATCTCCCGCCGGCTTCTCCTACAGCAGGGCGCTCTATTGCTCCAGTGCCCGCCCAATCTTACCAATCAGGGGCGTATCTAGAAATGACTGTGCCCCATAGCAAAAAAAATTATAGCCCCCCCCTCCCGAATCTCCCACCCCCACATACCTATCGGACCTCCCACCCCTTCCAGAGTTCCCACCCCAACATCCCCACACCCCTCCCTAGATCCCCCTCAGTGTCATGCACAGATCCCCCCTCAGTGTCATCCACAGATCCCCCCCCCTCAGTGTCATCCACAGATCCCCTCCTCAGTGTCATCCACAGATCCCCTCCTCAGTGTCATCCACAGATCCCCCTCAGTGTCATCCACAGATCCCCCCCTCAGTGTCATCCACAGATCCCCCCCTGAGTTTCATCCACAGATCCCCCCCTCAGTGTCATCCACAGACCCCCCTCAGTGTCATCCACAGATAACCCCCCTCAGTGTCATCCACAGATAACCCCCCCTCAGTGTCATCCACAGATATACCCCCTTCAGTGTCATCCACAGATATCCCCCCTCAGTGTCATCCACAGATATCCCCCCCTCAGTGTCATCCACAGATATCCCCCTCAGTGTCATCCACATATCCCCCCCTCAGTGTCATCCACAGATATACCCCCCTCAGTGTCATCCACAGATACACCCCCCCTCAGTGTCATCCACAGATCCCCCCTCAGTGTCATCCACAGATACACCCCCCCAGTGTCATCCTCAGATACACCCTCCCCTCAGTGTCATCCACAGATACACCCTCCCCTCAGTGTCATCCACAGATACACCCTCCCCTCAGAGTCATCCACAGATACACCCCCCTCAGTGTCATCCAGAGATACACCCCCCTCAGTGTCATCCACAGATACACCCCCCCTCAGTGTCATCCACAGATACACCCCCTCAGTTTAATCCATAGATATCCCCCCTCAGTGTCATCCACAGATACACCCCCCCTCAATGTCATCCACAGATATCCCCCCTCAGTGTCATCCACAGATACCCCCCCAGTGTCATCCACAGATACACCCCCCCAGTGTCATCCACAGATACACCCCCTCTCAGTGTCATCCACATATATCCCCCCTCAGTGTCATCCACAGATATCCCCCCCTCAGTGTCATCCACAGATATCCCCCCCCTCAGTGTCGTCCACAGATATCCCCCCCTCAGTGTCATCCACAGATATCCCCCCCACCCAGAGCCGCTTCCTAGCTAATTTATTCACTGCACTTGCCTTGCCTCTGTGAAATTGAAGAGAAGCGCCGTAATTTCGCACAGGCGCACTGGCAGAGGCCAGGAAGATGGTGCATGCGCACTTCAATGCCTCTGCCACTGCGCCTGTGCGAGATTACGGTGCTCTTCAATTTCACAAAGGCAAGTGCAGTGAATAAATTAGCTAGGAGGCGGGGCTGGGCGGGGAGATTGCAGGCACAGGCAGCATCGCTTTTCTGCCTGTGCCGTTCACAGTCCAGGTCACTGTGTGGGCAGCATGACACGGCTTCGCGGGCCGTAGGTTGGGCATCACTGATCTACAGTATGCTGGGAGAACAGCTGAAAGTTAATCAGGTCTCCTTATGGTGTATCTCTGGGATCTGACCATGTGTGGTTTACAGGGTCTTAGCCAGCCTTCCTACCCATCTCTCAGTCATTTGACAGGAGGCTAGCTATTTACATCCAAAGGTTGTATAGCATGAGTCTAATTTCATCCAAAACTTCTTGTAGGTATCTCTGAGAAGGATAATATGAACGGCAAGTTTTCATAGGATATTTTTACAAATCCAGGCATACCAACACAAATATGAAATATTAATCCTTTCAACCTATATGTAATTGGGTAGGTTTCCTAAGGTCAAAAATCCTGGCATTGAGACCAAAGAATATAGTAATAGTAACCAGCATTGGTTGGACTAGAGACATATTGTCTGTGGCATACAATAATTCCATCAGCTTCTCTACTGTACCTGGAGAGCAGCCGAGTTTGCCCTTTTGTCTAAAAACAACTTTGTTTGCCGCGGTGCCGCTCCATTCCCCCAGTCTACGACATCCTGTGTCTATTAAGTTTTTATCTGTTCCAAGAAGATGGCATCAAAACACATAACTCATAATGGATACAAATACAGCAATTATTGTTTTTGTTTTTGTTTTTTTATTTGGGACCATGTAATAGTTTTATCACTTCTATAATACACTGGACAAGATTTTCATTGTAGAGAAGATGCCTGTTATGAATGGGTAAGGATGAATGTGCATCACTGTACCTACTTGCACAATCCGTCCTACAACTGGACGGTAGTTCCTTCTTAGCTAAGTGCAGGAGCCAAAACCAAACTAGCAGAGTCAAATACGAGGAGGTCAGATCAGAAGCAAAATCAATAATCAGAAGAAATGTCCAAGTCAGCCGGCAACAGTCAGTGAACCAGAGTAGCAAATAAACAGCTATATATTGAGGCTTAGAAAACCAATTTCAAGCACCTCTGGCCAGCAGCTCCCTGTTTAAATAGCCCACCGCAGGAATCATGTGACGTTGGCACAGAGGTTGATTCGTCCAGCATCCTGGCTGCCTCATTGGTCGAGAAGCCCCATTATCAGTGGGACTGGTTGCTATAGCAAAAAAACAATGCCTGCTCTGCTTTGCCACCATATAGCGGCTGAACTCTCCGCAGACAGGTAAGTGCGTGACAAATGCCATTCAGCGATATTTTGGCAGGCAGGCTCTGACTTAGGCTGCCAAGTCCACTTGTCCTCGCCTTATAATCAATAATGTAATTTGGGTGCCAATGGGCTGACAGAGGAACTTTTGTGAAGCCAATTAGATGCCACAGTCACTATTGACCACATTATTTAAAGTCTAGAATCCACCAGGTGTCAGTTGTATATTAGAGCTATTATTGCTGCTGATGGTGTGAAGTCAGCTCTTTAGCCTGTGCCATACCTTCAATGAGAGTTCTGTACAACAACTACTGTATCATCTGTCATCGCCGTAAATGTACAGAGGAAAAAAGGGATAATATACTGTATCTATATCTAGTAACATGCCATGCTGCCATATTTATTAGACCTACCTAGATATTAAAGGGGTTATCCAAAAACTGGTAATGATGGCCTATTCTCAGGGTAGGTCATCTATATTACTTTGGAGGGGGTCCAAGTCCCAGCACCCCCACCTCTCCGGCCTCTTCTAATAGCTGATTGGCAGGGTCCCGGGCATCAGAGCCACACCAATCTAATAGCCATCAATATAAATTCCCAGATAACCCCTTTAATGTCAATGTTTATTAAATAAATGTTTATGAAGTGTCTCCTGTACGGCTTCCCCAATGTCTTTATTTTTCAGACTGTATATAATGGGGTTGACTAAAGGAGTAAAGACAGTATAGAGCAGTGATTGGATTTTAGTCATGGAGAGTTTCAGGACATTTGGTGGGACAACATAAACACTGAATATCGTCCAGTAGAAGATGGAGACCACAATGAGGTGGGAGCTACAGGTGGAGAAGGCTTTCTGTCTACCAGTACTGGATGGGATCCTTAAGACTGCTAAAATAATGTAAGTATAAGACATTACAATGATTGTGGTTGGAATTATTAAAACTGGAACAGCCAAAATATAAAACTCCAAATGAACAATGAAGTTGTCAGAACAGGCAAGTTCTATGAAAGGAACAAGGTCACAGAAGAAATGATCCATAATACTGGGTCCACAAAAATATAACTTTGATGGTGTTACAGTGAAAATAAATGAAACAATAAAACCCAACAACCACCATATAGCGGACAATTTGACACAAAATTCATTTGTCATTATAGAGGAGTAACGGAGGGGATTACAGATGGCCACATATCTGTCATAAGACATCACTGTGAGGAGGAAACATTCAAATGATTCGGAGGCACAGAAGAAATACCACTGAGTCATGCAATCAATAAAAGTAATGGTCCCCCCATTATTCATTAGGATGTGGAGTAAGTTGGGGACAATGTCTGTGATCACCAAGATGTCACCGATGGACAGTTGTGAGATGAAGAAGTACATTGGAGTGTGGAGGTTCCTGCTGGTAGACACCAATAATATTATCAGGAAATTCCCACACATGGTTGCTCCATAAACAACAAGAAATAGAAGAAAAAGCACACTTCTTAAAAGTTGGCTGCCTTGAAATCCTAAGAGGAAAAACTCTGTGACCACAGTCAGATTTGTCTGAAAGTAGAATAAGAATATCAGGCAAACTTAAAGAAAACTTGTATACATGAGATGCAGACAGCATGCTATAGAGCAGAAGGAGCTGAGTTGCCAAAGTGGACGGTCCTATCAATCACTGACAGCCATCTCTGTCTGAATGTGCATACATTGATAGCTGTCAATCATTGATAAAATGGCCCACTAAAGGAAGATTTTAGATCGTCAGGCTGCTCGCTCAGTGAAGGTGAAGCGCTACATTTACTGTACATGCAGTGATCACCTCTACAATATAAGGATGAAGGATGGTGGCGTACTATAGTAAAAACCTGCAACCATATCTGCCAGACTACCCTTTCCTGCACCCCTGACCTAACTCTCCTCAGCCTGGGACTTAGTGGTTTAAACAAATGTCGAAGATCTCTAGATCTTATGCTATTAGCTGCTGCCAGACTTCTGGTAGCATCTTCTTGGCTTTCCCCTAAAGTCCCAGATGTGGCAAAGTGGGTCCAAAAGGTCGACCAGATTTATAGATTAGAAGAACTGTCTAATTGGTAACTCCGTTCCAGGTCCTCTTTCCTAGCTATTTGGTCCCCTTGGAAACAATATAAAGGGTTTCACTGACCCTTTTCCGTATACTTATGTATCATCATGTCTCTGACTGTTTACATATTATATTACGCCCTTTCTGTGGCTACGTGGCTTGTATCTTATAAATCATGCCCTTATCTTTTCTGTATTGTTTTGAATTGTTTCATTACGATATGTTTATTTTCTTCTTTGGTCCTCTCAACAGGCATAATTTGCCTATGCAGCATTTTTGTAACTCTGGTCCCACCGAAGTTGTCCTATCATTGTTATCTCATTGATCATAAGCAATGTTTACATACTTGATGTAATGTGCCTTTTATCTCTTTGGTATTTGACCTCAAAAAACAATAAAAATTGTTAATAATAAAAAATAAGGATGAAGGATGGTTATTGTGACGCTGCATTGTTTGGGGCCAGCAGATCACTGTTTAGGTAGCACAATTTGGTGCCCAGAAATGATAATTTAGGTGCCTGAACGAATGACAGTTTCACCCCATGAATGAGTGTTTTACTCGTTGATCAGATGTTCTTCTTAAGACTGGCAGATTGTTGGGAACAAGCGTTCACAGGAACAATCATTCTCAATAATCTGCCCGATTATCTGGCCGTCTGAATCGACCTTTAGTTAATGAGTTCAGAAATCGCAATAAATAAATTACACATTTTGATGAATACTTTCTCCTAAAACTATATACACAAATGCACAAAATTATTAGTGCCCTTCCAAAGAAAGAAAAAACCCACAACTGAAATAAGAGGAAAATGACAAAAGTAATAATAAACACAAATTTACAGAAAATCTGATATTTTGAATTGTGGCTCAACAGAATAATAATAATAATTAAAAAAAACGAATGAAACTGACCTGGACAAAAATGATGGACCCCTAGAATAGACTGAAAATAATTTGACCATGGAGACATGTTAAACTAAGGTATGTCCTGTAATTAGCATCACAGCTGTCTTCACACTTGTAATCAGATAGTCTGCCTGTTTAAAGGGAAAAAAAATGAGCAGTGTGACACAAAAAAATGGGCAATAGGTCACAATCCATCGCAGACCCTATACTTAACAGAAGGACCCACCATAAAAAAAAAACTTAATCCCTCTGGACCAGAAGGCTCCTGCAAGGAACCAGGACTAGCAGCCATCCCACAGCAAGTGCCCATCTTGCTCTGGCTGCGACCCCAGGTGTTGGCCAAGAGCCAAAAGTCTAGGTATGACCTCTGCCCGAAGGGAAAGGCCAAGGGGTTTTGCAAGATGGTGAGGAACCAGATGGCCAAATGCACCACCCTATACCACAGAAAGGGGTAACCCATATGGGAGCCGCAACCTGAAAATGCTAGTGACAGACAAACAGGTAAAGTGAACACACAGTGTTCACTTAAAATAGGTAAAAAAATAATGTGTGCAAGTTGTGGCCCAGACATTCCACCAGAATTATAAAAAGTCCTCCTCTTATGCCAGGCCTGTAAAGCCGACAAAGATAAAGGAGTGTGAGCTTCTCAGAGGCAGCAATTGGCCTGGGTCCATGAACATTTTGTCCTCCGGTTACCTTCCACCAAGTCCAACCAACATGGGCCTCCCACCGAGGTCATGTTTTTCAGAACTTCCAATGTTTGGTGTCCGGTCATGGTCCTTCAACAATTGCTAGCACTGCTGCAAGATGCTCCCCCCGATGGCCCGCTGTTGCCTTTCCAGGGGAGTTTCCTATCTTCTGTTCAGTTCATATCTCACATCAGGACACTGGCATCAGGTCTCGGTTATAACCCACTTGCCATCACCGGGCACTCATTCCGTATTCGGGCTGCATCTGCAGCTTCAAAAAATGGAGTCCCAGCTCACGTGATTAAAAACATATCTGGGCATCACTACTGTGAGGGGACACATATCTGGGCATCACTACTGTGAGGGGACACATATCTAGGCATCACTACTGTGAGGGGGCACATTAGAGGCGTGGCCTAATGTGGGAACATTTTGCCATACATAGCGTCCCTCTTCCTTCTTTTCAAAAGTTGGGAAGTATGCAGTTGTCAGCAGACCTCTTTGCATCTGCAGCATAGTAGGAGAAGATGTCTGTAATCAGCAGCTTTCTCCATTTTGCAGCAAGTGTAAAATGGACATGGTGCCTGCCAGGATAGGAGTAAGATGCTTGCCTCATTGAAGAAATGCTGTCAGAAAACAAGGAGCAGTTTGATGGAGTGGTGAACCCCCCGTACTGGGGAAGGGTGATGCATCACTACGGCCATCACTGTATAAGAATGCACTGGCCACAAGTCATGGGCAATTGAACTATATAGTTTGTAAATCTCCCCCCCCCCCCACCCTTACAAACACTCATTAGATTCAGTATGGATGATGCTGTGAAATTTCCTTA
The DNA here is from genome assembly GCF_905171765.1 of Bufo bufo. NCBI lineage: Eukaryota > Metazoa > Chordata > Amphibia > Anura > Bufonidae > Bufo > Bufo bufo. The sequence continues at coordinate 824,975,400 of NC_053389.1, forward strand.
CACCCCATATATAAATCATGTGCAATAATCAACTTTTTAGAAAGTGAATGCTAAACATGGATAATAAAGCATAATATGATCTTAAACACATGGAAAAGTCATAAAGATTTTACCATTACTCCTAATATTCTCATTGCATGACATAGAAGTTCTCCTGTTTTAAAGTGTAACTGCCATTCTATTTTTATTTGTGTAATGTGTAGGGGCAGTGATGCTGACCATTTTTGTAATATACTTTAGTTACTAAAATCATACATTTCTATTTGAAAAATAGCTCTAAAGTGGCCCATTTCGAGCCTTAGCAACGCTCCTCTGTCTACATAACACGGTCAGTGTGGAACAAGTCTCCACTGTTATGTAAACAGAAGACAGAGGAGCGTTGCTAAGGCTCGAAATGGGCCACTTTAGAGCTATTTTTCTAATAGAAGTGTATGATTTCAGTAACTAAAGTATATTACAAAAATGGTCAGCATCACTGCCCCTATACATTACACAAATAAAAATAGAATAGCAGTTACACTTTAACCCTCGAAGAGAGGAAAAATACAGAAAGAAGATGGAGTAGTCTTAGAGATCAGTACATTGATTCTAAAATTCAGAACTACGATCATAAATATGCCTATATTAGGTACAGTATATTATGTTCTGGAACACATTGCAGCGCAAAGGTTATTTGTGCTGCAATCTGCGACTTTTCCCGACTCGCGTCAGGTATAAAAAAGTGGGCGTGGCGTGGGCCGGGAAGGGGATGGGCCGGCAGCCCCGCCTCATTCATCATTTTCTACATCTGTTTTAGCCGTTGAAAATGGTCTAAATGGAAGACCGCTCGGAATTTGTCTTACACTTAGAACCAGCGGCTCTACATAACTTTGACGGATCTACCAGCAGTGCAGGGGCTAATTAAGACCGGCATCTAAAACGCCAATCTTAATAAATGACCACCGTAGTGCTTTGAAAAAGTATTCATACCTCTTGAACCTTTCCACATTTTTTCCCCGTTACACCCACAAACTTAAATGTATTTTATTGGGATTTTCTGTGTTAAAGCAACACAAAATAGCAAGTAAAAATAAAATGATAAATGGTTTTCAACATTTTTTATAACAACCTGAAAATTGTATTCGGCCCCTTGTACTCTGATGTCCCTAAATAAAAGTTACCTAATTAGTAAATAGATTCCACCCGTTAAAACTACAGCTGTTCTGTGAAGGTCACAGCATCATGAGAACCAAGGACCACACCAGACAGGTCAGGGATAAAGTTGTGGAGAAGTGTAAAGCAGGGTTAGGCTGTAAAAAAATATCCAAAGCTCTGAACATCTCACGGAGCACTGTTCAATCCATCATCCAAAAATGTAAGAAGTATGGAACAACTGGAAACCTACCAAGACATGGCCGTCCGCCTAAACTGCCAGCCCAGTCAAGGAGAGCACTAATTAGAAAAAGCAGCTCATGGCCCATGATCACTCTGGAAGAGCTGCAGAGATCCACAGCTCAGGTGGGAGAATCTGTCCACAGGACAATTAGTCGTGTATGCCACAAATCTGGCCTTTAGGGAAGAGTGGCAAAGAGAAAGCCATTCTTGAATGCAAAGCATAAGAAGTCCCATTTGCAGTTTGCCACAAGCCATGTAGGGGACACAGCAAACATGTGGAAGAATGTTCTCTGGTCAGATGAGGAATGGATTAGTGATGAAATGGTTTAGGTCAAAGCATAGTCATGTGTTAGAGTAGGCCCAGTCACAGTCCAGGCCTAAATCCCATTGAGAATCTATGACAAGACTTGAGAATTGCTGATCACAGACGCTGAGGTCGAGCTATTTTGCAAAGAAGAATGGGCAAAATTTCATCCTCTAGATGGGCAAAGCTGGTAGAGATATGTCCCAAAAGACTTGTAGCAGTAATTGCAGTGAAAGGTGGTCCAACAAAGTATTGAGTCCGGGGGGCTGAATACAAATGCATGCCATACTTTCCAGATTTGTACTCAATAACATTTTTAAAAACCATGAATCATTTTCTTTTCACTTCACACATACTTGCTAATTTCACATAAAATCCCAAAAAAATACATTTAAAGGCTTTTAATATTGATGACCTATCCTCAGGCACAGCGCCATACATTGTATAGTGGCTGTGCCTGGTATCACAGCTCAGCCACATTCACTTCAATGGGGCTGATCCGTGCCAAGGCCATGTGACCGATGAACTTAACATCACTTGGCCTAGGGAAATCTGGAGAAGGCAAGTGCCTGTGCCTTAACAGCTTATCTGCAGGGATCCTGAGTCTCGGACCCACACCGATCAAATTCTGATCTCGTCTCCAGTTTGTCACAGTGTAGTTCAGTGTGACACTTGTTGCCGTGTAGGCTGGCTGCAGGCTGCGCTCTTGCATACTGGCTGTGGGTCAATACCCATGTATGCTGGTTGCTTGGGTGGTGCGTACTTACTGGCTGCAGTCTTCTAGTGTGAACTGTACCCTGTGGTTCCTGTGTCTATGTAGGGTTAATGTTTCCGTGTGTTGGTGTCTGATTATCAGGCGGTCAGGCGCCTTAACGGACCTGGCTGTTTAGACTTGTGGGCTTTATCCCTAGGGATTAGTCTGTCTCCAGGATTGCTGTGTACAGGATGCATTGTACTGACCAGTGTGTTTGTGATCCTACCCTGACTTGTGTGGTCAGCCTGATATTTCATCAATGTCTCCATGTCTTAGTCTGTCTGGGAGTTTCCACTTTGTTACTTTGTCTCAGTATTTTGTATGTCTGTGATCGCCATGCACCCGGTTCTGCATGGAGTCCAGGCATGTTACTATGAATTATTGTTTTGTATGTTCATCTGTGACGCCATGCACCTAGTTCTGCATGGGGTCCAGGCATGTTACTTTGTCTTATTGTTTTGTATGTTCATCTGTGACGCCATGCACCTAGTTCTGCATGGGGTCCAGGCATGTTGTAAGTTGTTGCATGTACTGGTCTGCCTGTGTATGTCATGGTCCATACCCGCATGGGTCCTGGCTATGTCTCTGAGTTTGTCCGGTCTGTCAGTTAGCGCCATGCTCCTAGTATCCAGTCCCGCATGGGTTCCTGTTACTTGGTCTGTGTCTGAACAGCGTCCTAAGTTGCATGTTTGTTTGGGTTCCCGTTCTGCTTGTTTGCCTGTGTTCCCGGTTTTATCTCTTGTTATTCACCGGTGTCTGTTTCCTTGCAGGTTTCAGCCAAGTGTACCAGGACCATCCTAGAAGATAGCGGTTGGGTCGTTCCCCTGCAGCGAGGGAGCACCAAAATAACGCCCTTAGGGTTTGGCCCTAAATCAAACCGGTTACTTGGCCCAGTGGTTCTATATCTGCCACTGGGTCCTACCTGTTTGTCCAGGATTATTCTGGTTGTTTGGTCCTGGTAATTTGTTTAATAAAGCATACCTTTTGACCTACAGTACTCTGGATCTGTTAATCTTTTTTAGATACACCCGTGATAAGTTCTGAGGTTCTTCTGACCCCAGAACATTACACATTTCTTCTTCAATTCATCTCCTCTGTGCTCTCATATCATCTAAAGGCACATTGAAAAGGCCAAGTGACAAGACAATTATTGGGAATGCACAATTTATCCCTGATAATTTTCAATTGATAAGTGGAAGGTAGAAGGGAATTTACCTGCAGCTCATACTCTCTGTATGGGAACGAGCAATCCCACGTCGCCATACAGATTCACTGATTGCTGGCATCAGATTCCTGTCTACATTGAGCAATTTTGCTCTGGGTTCTGAGAAATGAAGATTTTTGGTGCCACAAAGATGTGATAACCTGACAAATTAGCATTTTGGGAGATTGGCTGCACATTTACACAGGATTCCTAGATGTGCTCCTTCCCAAACATTCCACCTATTCTTGACCCATATAAAACAACCTTAGCAATCCAACCCTTCCCATTTCTTCAAGCATTTAAAGAAAAATAAATGCTCTGTTCAGACAAGCATATAATCTGTCTTCAGTCTCCAAGTGAATAATACTTTTACGTTTCTATTATATTGTAGAATGCTAGTGAATATGAGAAAATACACAAAGTAATAATAATCGTAATAACAACACACAATGATTATGAACTTACATCAGATGGTTCCATGTTCTTGTCAAATCTTTGTCTTCTTGAAAATACTTTAGTATCTTTTGTGGTGATCAGCACATGACTGGTTATATATATATCTACACCTAGAAGGCAACAGATTGTGGGAAACAACTCTGTACAAAGTTAGTGCCATTACCTCATGGGTCTCCTGGGTTCCAACCTACAGAGGAGGAAACTTCTGGTAATTAGTTGGCAATTACTAAACTTTAAGTTACTAATCATAAAAAAGTAAGAGTTTGTATTTTACTTCTAGATACAAAATAGGTCAAATAATCTGTTAGAAATACCTAAAATCCAGCATATAGTAAATGGCACCTCCAGACACTTTTGTCCTCTACACAGCTGTTTAGACTGATCTGTCTCCTCTGTCTCTCCAGGCCCCCCTGTCCTCCAGATTTTCCTTACAGTCTTACACCAATCTGTCTTCCCAGGAGCTACCAGGAGCTGAGCCTAGCCTAGGTCTGACACATTTTGAGCCTGTGTCCACAGTACCAGCTGCATCACCAGTTCTCGAGCTGACCACAGTAGACTTAGATCTGACCCTGCCAGTTTCTTGGGAGTTTCTGGTCATAAATTGCCTAAACTCTGTATTGCGGCCACTGCAGCCTCTGCACTCCTCCTCTTATGTCACGTCCTCCTCACCACTTTTATCACTGTGACATGTCATTGTGGGCTCCTTAACCTCTGCAAGTCCCTCCTCTCTATTTTCATAAGCAACCAATAAATATTTCCCTTTCTATGTATCAACGACCCAATATCAAAATAATTGGAACCAATACTAAAGAATATATGGTTTTCACAAACCGTAACTCCACCACTGAATATACATTTAAATAATCATCATTTTATTAAATATTTCAAAATTACAAAAATCTGGCTTCACATAATTAAGAACATTTAAAATCTCATAGGCTTCAGGTGTATGGTAGTTTTAATTCGTCTATATAAAGTGCAAGTGCAAAAATATATATCCAAGGGTATATTTGCCCCGACCACTGGTTCTAGGAGACATTTTATTATAAGGCCTATTTAAACAATGAGAAGTCACAGGTTTTGTACAATGATTATTAAATGAGGCAAATTTGCAACAAGTTTTTGAAAAAAATAAAGTGAAATTGGACATTCGCTGACTGTGACCAAACTACACACTGGTATTGACACATTAAAATATGCTTAACAGTGCACTTAGGAATGGTAGAAATGTAACAGATGGAAATATGGCCCATATTTACATGGAACTACTAAGCTAGAAAACCTTTTCTCCATCACCCTACCGTAAGGGAAGTACCCTAAGGTGGCAGCCATAGGCTGGGGTGAATTGGGGTGCATGTGCTGGCACTTTAGGACCTAGAGAGGAAAAATGTATGCAGAAAAGGAGAGGCCAAGACTGGCAGAACAATTTTGGAAGGAGAAGAAATGACAATGGTTGGCTTGTTTGTCCACAGACTGTCTGTTTGGTGACACAATAGACACATCCTATGACTAGAGATGAGCGAAGTGGAATTTGATTTGAATTTCAGGAAATATGAACCAAATCTCCTCACGCTTCGTGGTAACGAATCACATTTTTTTCCTAAAATGGCTACTGCTTGTGTGAGGACATGGAGAAAGGAATTCTGGGAACAAGGGATCACCCACATTGCCATGCATATCACAGCCCTATAAATAGCCTCAGCCATCTTGGATTCAGCCATTTTGCAGTGTACTTAGTGCAGGGAGAGACGTCAGCAGGCGCTAGGGACAGTGCTAGGAAAGACTTGAAAACTTTTTTTTAGCTGAATAGAAGTTCAGGGAAAGATCATTAGATGTGTAGGGAAAGAATAGGGAGGAATCATTCCACAGTATTGAAGCAGAACAGGGTTCAATGGGGGAGTGTGCAGCCTGGTTAATAGGAGCGATTCTATTACACCTTGCTGCACTGACTGGGAATCCAAATTGCTATTATACTGCTGCTTTTAGGTTTGCAATAGATGTAATTCCAGCAAACCTTGCTTGTTATTGTTATTGGGGTGCAAGTTCTGTGTGATTCAGCCACTAACAGGGTGTATTACTAGGAAATATTTGTACGTCTTATTAGCCCTTGTGCGGTGCAGTTATTTGTGCTAAAGCAATTTTTGGGGTGTATTAGTGCAAAAGAAAAGGCTTGTTAACCGTTGTGCAGTGAAGTGACAAAGTTACAGCCTTTTTTAGGGTGTATTAATTTCCTTTTATTTATATATTTTATCTAACAGTATGTCAGACAGATAAGTGCCAGGCCCTGCACAGGGGAGTGGCAGAGTCCTAAATGTTTCTGGGGCAGTCACAGGTCGCAGCAGAGTAAGGGGACATGGCAGCAGGGGTCGCTTTGAGAGGCCTGAGCTCCCGGTGTCATCTAGCGGTCGTGACTTGACCAGCAACCCAGCAGTGCTTGAATAGTTGACTCAATCATCCACTTTGTCCCAAGTGACATCAGACACCCCCAGCCAAGAGTCGGTGGGTTATTCAGACACAACCCTTAGTTGGCATGGCCCGGGAGCAGGCCCTGTGCCCTCACCTGTTCTCAACCTGCCACTGTCCTTTTCTGTTCCCTCAGCAAGAGAAATATTATATGCTGTGGGCTCAACTCCACTATACAGTGAGGAAGATCTACTAGAGAACAGTCAGCAGCTACTGCCGAGCGAAGATTTGGAGGAGACATCGGCCGCTTCCTCTGCTGGGCGGGCAAGTAGTGATGAGGAAAGTGGCATGGGAGCTGGTGTTGTGAGCGGTCAGGCTCCTGGCTCAGAGACCGTTTAGGAGGACATCAGTGACGTGCAGACAGTACTCGATGTAGCTGATCGCAATTGGGAGCCGGGTGATGAAGGGGCTTCATCATCATCGGGAGAAGGCGGTGGCAGCTTACCGCGTGAGGCAGCGGTGGAGCCAGCAAGTCGGTAGCGGGACTGGGAGTCAACAGGGTGGCAGCAGTGGGAGGTCGGGAGCCAAACATGCCCAGGGTGTGGCAGTTTTTTGATAAGCCACTGGAGGAGGTGAACATGGTCATTTGACAATTCTGTGGGCAGAAGGTGAAGCGTGGCCAGGGTGCCAATGTTGGCACCACGGCCCTGTGTCAACATATGCAATGTCACTATAAAGTGGTCTGGGACGACCGTGACTCCGATGTGGTGGTCCATTCTGCCGCAGCAACCACTGCATCAAGCACTGGCACTCACCCGATTTCAGGCAGTCAAGGCTCCACCACCTCAGCCGAAGGGAGCTGTCTGTCCTCCCATAATCTACCGGTCCTGATGCTCCTGCTCCGTGTCCTTCTTCTTCTTGTCACTCATTTCGTCAGCAGTCAATCACCAGAGCGAATGCCAAGAAAAAGCAAAACGCGTGTGGTCATCCTATGGCACAGAAGCTGATTGTGCTCCTGGCCAAGTTGCTAGTACTGCAGTTCCTCCCTTTCCAAGTCGTGGACTCTGCACCTTTCAGAGAAATGATGGCTTGTGCCGAGCCGAGGTGGAGAATCCCAAGCCGTCATTTCTTTGTGAAAAAAGGCAGTACCAGCCCTGCACAAATATGTAGAACAAAAGGTGGGCCAGTCCTTGAGCCTGTCGGTGTCTGCCAAAGTGCACGGCAGCGCCGACGTGTGGAGCTGTAATTATGGTCAGGGACAATACATGTCCTTTACGGCCCACTGGATCAATGTGGTTCCTGCCCAGCCACACCAGCAACTTGGCCAGGTGACGCAACTTCCGCCTCCATGTACTCACGCTGTTGGTCCTGCGACAATGTCCGCCTCTGCCTCCTCATCCATCACCATGCCCTTAACCTCCACTGTAGGGATAATTGACAGTGTTCCTCCAGCATACCACATGTGCATGGCACAGCAGTATCATACTGTTCTACACCTTGTTTGCCTGGGCGAATGGAGTCGCACAGGGGAGGAACTGCTCCGTGTCCTTTATCAAGAAATTGAATCCTGGTTTTCTCCGCAACAACTCAAAATCAGAACTATGGTGACCGACAATGGGAAGAACATGGAGGGCTGAGCCATGCGCCTTGCAATAGTGCACGTATTCAATCTGGTTGTCAAGTGGTTCCTGCAGTCTTCCACTCATCTGCAAGACATCCTAAAAATGGCCAGGAGACTTTGCATGCACTTCAGCCACTAGTACACCGCCAAGCACACCCTCCTTGAGCTGCAGCAGCAGAACGGCATCCCCCAATATAGGCTGATATGCGATGATTCCACCTGTTGGAATTCCATCCTCTGTTTGTTGGACCGACTATACGAACAGCGAAAGGCCATAAACGATTTCTTGATGATCCAAGCGGACAGGAGTACTCCCCTGTACAACTTCGTTGTCAGCCAGTGGCAGCTCATGTGTGACACCTGCCGTTTGCTCAGGCCCTTTGAGGATGCCACGTTATTTGTCAGTCACCAGGACTACAGGATGAACAACGTCATTCTACTACAGATACTGGTAAACCTGGCTGGTCACGGGACTGGAGACGTGGTGCCTAGATCTCATGGCCACATGAGCCCTGTGGGGGCTGAACTGGAGGAGGAGGAGGACATTGGAGCACAAGCAATGTGTAGCAAAACGAGTGGTTTTTCAACATACAATAGGTGACAGGAGAGGAGGAGCAGGAGCAACTGGAGGAGCAAGAGGGAGATGAGGAAGATGAGACAGATGACCCAGGCACACCGTGGCAGTATGCAGTGGAGATGAAGGAAGGGAGTCCCTCCGAGTCACTCGCGCAAATGGCCCGCTGCATGCTCACTTGCTTGGGTAGTGACAGCCTAATTGTCATTATTCGGGAGAGGGATAACTTCTGGCTCTCCACCTTGTTGGACCCTCAGTACCGGTCCAAAATTGGGGCATTTTTTACACCCGCTGAGAGGGAGGACAAACTGAACTACTGTACTATATAGACATTCTATGTAGTCAGTTGGCCACTGCCTATCTGCGCCATCGTCCATCCTCTTGCAGGGCTGACCGAAGGGGCCCTCTGCACTCACGTTCCACTGCCATGGCTTCTGTGGTGGGGTGGGGGGGTAGGAGCAGTACCAGATCCATCAGCAACAGCCTGAGTCTAGAGTCGCTGATGAGCAGTTTTCTACACTCGTTACTGAACAAACTACTCACCAGGAGCAGCAGCAGCTAGACATGGAGCAGAACATGAACCAGGTGGTGGCATACTTGGACAGCACCCTGCCACCCCACATTGAAGATCCGCTGGACTACTGGGCAGCCAAACTGGAATTGTTGCTACAAATGGCCGAGTTTGCCCTGGAAAAGCTGTCCTGCCTGGCCAGTAGTGTGGCATCAGATTGGGTGTTTAGTGTGGCGGGGACATAGTTACCCCAAGGAGAACTCGCTAGTCCACCCAAAATGTAAGGAGACTGACCTTTGTGAAGATGAATCAGGCGTTGGTCAGCCAGGATTTCCACCCACCAATGCCTGATGCATCAGATTAGATCATCCATGCTGCCAAACCTTAACAAAAGAGACCGGTTTCTTCTGGCTACCTGCCTCAGCTACTATTCTGATGTTGCCACCCGCTTAATGCCACACATCTGATGCCAAGTACTCCTTCTTACACCCATCATCGTCAGTGGGTACTGTTATTGCCGCCCACCTCCCCACTCTGTGGTCTCCTGATGCTGCTGCCACCTCCCCACTCAGGTCTCCTCATGCTGCTGTTGCAACCTCCACACTATGTCACCTTGCCACTCTGTGATTCCCTAATGCTGCTTCCAACTCACTACTCTGTCTTTGGGCCACTCTGTGGTCTCCTCATGCTGCTGCTGCTACCACCGCCACACTATGTTAACTTGCCAGTCTATGGCCTACTCATGCTACTGCTGCCACCTCCACACTCTGTCATTGTGCAATTCTGTGGTCTCCTCATGCTGCTTCCAAATCACCACTCTGTGGTCTCCTTATGCTGCCACATCACTACTCTTTGGTCTCCTCATGTTGCTGCCACATCCCCATTCTGTGGTCTCCTCATGCTGCTGCCACATCACCACTCTGTGGTCTCCTCATGCTGCTGCTTCCACCTCCACACTATGTCACCTTGCCACTCTGTGGTTCCCTCATGCTGCTGCCAACTGACAACTCTGTCTTTGGGCCACTCTGTGGCCTCCTCATGCTGCTGCTACCACCTCCACAGTATGTCACCTTGCCAGTCTGTGGCCTCCTCATGCTGCTGCTGCCACCTCCATACTCTGTCATTGTGCCACTCTGTGGTCTCCTCATGCTGCTCACACTTCACCACTCTGTGAACTCCTCATGCTACTGCCAAATCACTGCTCTGTGTTCTCCTCATGCTGCTTCCACCTCACCACTATGTCACTGGGCCACTCTGTGGTCTCCTCATGCTGCTGCAACCTCGCTACTATGTCGTTGGGCCACTCTGCAGACTTTTTATGCTGTCACCCCTCCCCACTTTGTGACTGGGCCGCTAGTGTCCCTATTTGGCCTTGTTGACATCATCATATTTGACCCTTCTTCTGATCTGTTAGAAGGATGGAAAAATGAGACGCTAAATGGATCCTGTCTATATAGCAGCTGTAAGGCCTGTATGGTCCTATCAGAATTGGCTTATGATTTCGTGGCCAAAAGCAGGAGTGGGTACAAAACACATAAGACATGCAAAGAGTCATTCATGTGTCATCTCTGTTTTGAATCCACTAGGTTTTTTTTTAGCTTTAGCAATACTGATTGATTACTGACCAAATGCTGACCGAGTGAAGGCGGATGCTCAACACACAGGATCCGTTTTTTGGGGTTATTGTTCTGACGGATCAGAGGAAGGGCAAAATAATCAATGACGTCAACACAAACTTACTGCTGACACCCTCTCCACTCTGGGGGCTCTACTTGTATAAACGTTTAATAGAACAGGTTTTGTAGACATCTATGTGGAATCTGCTGATGATGGTGTAAAAGGAGTGCACTCCTTCACACTATAGTAGGATCTTGGGCCTCCGCACAGTTCTTTATACCTGGCCCTAACATTGACCTGTAAGGCTGAGTTAACACTTGAGTTATTTGGTCAGTTTTGGCCCCATAACTGCCCAAATAAGTGTGCAGTGATTCGAAGAGTGACACCTGTCATGTGCGTTTCATAATGACTCACAGTATTATTTCACTACCACAGCAGACTCCCTATGTGTGTTACTGCAAGGCACATTGTTCTACACCACTATACAGGCTCTCTGAAGTCAGGAAATAGCTGTTATTTTAACGCGATTCACCACGAATAAATTTGGATCTAATCAAATCTTTTCGCAAAATTTGGTGAACCGGCCAAAAATAATTTTTGAGAAATTCGCTCATCTCTCCCTATGACATTAGTGGCTGAGCTCACAATGAGCTAACACAGAGCCAAATGGACCATCCAACATCCTCCCTCCTGATCCATTGTCAGGCTGACTGCAAAGCATTATTGGCAAGCCTGACTGCCCTGGTCATGTGGTCCTCAGTCGTCATCCTTCCAGCCCTTTTTCCCTCACTAGTGTTCAGTGCTCAATTCTGTGTAGGAAGGGTAAAATAGTGAGCACCGTTTTACAAAATTTGCCCTATGCAAATTGCCAACATTTTTTATTATTTTGTGAATTTCTGACAAAACTGATCCGTTTAGAATTGATTCGCTCATCTTTACTCCCTGATTATCATGAGACATAAATTTGGTGGTGGAATGTTTTTTGTTTGTTTTTTTAAACCCCTTCAGGACGCAGCCATTTTTCGCCTTCCTCACTGAGCCTATTTTTGCAAATCTGACATGTGTTACTTTATGTGGTAATAACTCTGGAACGCTTTCACTTATCTAAGCCATTTTGAGACCATTTTCTCGTGACACAATGTACTTTATGTTAAAAGTAAATTTGAGTTGATATGTTTTACCTTTATTTAAGATGGATAGTGATACCTCATAAAGTAGTTATTTATTTACATTCGCCATATGTCTACTTTATGTTTGCATCATTTTGTGAATGTCATTTTATTTTCTTATGATGTTAGAAGTCTTTGATTTTTAGAAGCAATAAGGAATAATTGAGTTTTGAAGTCCCATTTTGAGGCTTACGTAGTAAAAACCACCCAGAAATGACCCCATTTTAGAAATTGCACCGCTCAAGTTATTCAAAACTGATTTTGTATGTTTCATAAGATTTAAAGGAAAATGGAGGCAAAATTTTAATTTTTTTCAGATTTTAGATTTTAATAAATTTTTTCTTGTAAGATACAAAGGATTAAAAACAAAACAAACCTCAAGATGTATTCTCCTGATTCTGCAGTTTACATAAACATCCTATACAGTGTGTGTTCATAAACTGTTCTATGGGAACATGGCAGGGCTCAAAAGGGAAAGAGCACCATATGGTTTATGAAGTGCAGATTTTGCTGGAATGGTTTCTGGGCATCATGTTATATTTGAAGGCACACTAAGGTACCGCTACAGTAAAATCCCCCAAAAAGTGACCCCGTTTTAGAAATTAAACCCCCAAGGAATTTATTACGGGGTGTACTGACCAATAGAATTTAGAAACACTTGGTTGTGGAAATTTTTAATTTTCACAAGGGGTAACAGGAGAAAATTTTCTCCTGAACATGTCAACCACCCATATGTAGTCCTAAATTTCAATTTTGGCACACACCAAGGATCACAAGAGAAGGAGTGCCATATAGTTTTTGGACGGCAGATTTTGGTGGAATGGATTACGGGCTCTTTTGCTATTGATCAGCCACTGGACACCACTACGACCATTTTCTGACAACATACAGCTTTTTGATCGCTTTTTATTAAGCTTTTTGTGAATCAGGATAAAGATTAGGCAGTATCTCTGCCATTGCTTTTTAGGATTAGATATTGGGGTGAACACCAATATTCTATAGTGCTATATATTAGTTTTTGACCCATGCCTGTATTGAGCACGCAATATTCGCATATTACATGATCATTACCTTGCCGATTTCCACGTAAATATGTAAAATTTCCATGTAAAATATAACGAATATACAAATTTGCGAATATATGACGAATATTCTACAAAATATTTGCAAAACATCACAAATTCGAATATGACCCCTGCCGCTCATCACTAATTCAGTTGATACTTTATCTTTCTCTAGGCTCCAGCAGGTTTTAGGGTGAACTGGCAGGCAAACTTGGATACCTTGCTTTCTCTCCTGTTCTGTGCTAATCTTTGGCTTATGTCTGGTTACTGGATTTTCTGGTGGTGTGGAACCCTTGAGTGGGGTCCCTTTGGCTTTTGACCCCCTCATAATACTCTGTCTGTGAACTGCCTGGAGCCGGGGTGCTCTATGAGCTGCTTCCCCTGAAAGGCTACTGCTGCAGGAGAGGGGAACGCTCCCCTCACTGTGCCATGTCTACTCTACTTCCCACTCTCAACTATCTTACTGCAATGGTTCCCATGGTAGGAAGCAGGACTAGCCCACTTCTATTCTATCTAAAGATCTCTCTCTGCCAGATACACTGCCACCTGCTGGACAACCAGGCAAAATTCATAAAATACAATACATAAGTTACATAGCAATACTATTAAGGCACAGTGTTAGATGACCTGGAATTAATACTGTACTTAGGTGACATTATTGGTTATCCTATTATAGACAGTAGCAGGGTGTAGGACTGGTAGTGCCCGCTCTGGGGTTCTACAGGTCCAGGAAGCTGATATATTTCATCAAACTCATACAAGGCTAGAGATACAAACAATTAATTTCACTGTATTTATTTTTTATTTTTGTTCTTGATTTGCATCATCTAGGGAACTTTCCAAAAATTACTAATAATTTTATTCTTAGTTTCCTCCATGGATTTTAACCCAGGAGACATTGGGTAGGATAAAGAGAACTGTCTTCAAGAGGTAAGTACTGGATATATACATACAGGGGGTCTTGTTATCTTTTTTCTAGGAGTAAATATTGATGTTTTTGATTATATCGCATCATCTCACATGAACTGATCAAAACTGATGAACATTTTCCATTCCAGGCAGTCATTTACCTTATCAAACCTTAGGAATGAGAGAAGATTGCAAGAAGCAAGAACATGGAAATACCTGATGTAAGTAACGGCAGTAATCTGTTATTAAAGTTATTTTCCCCAATATAGGTCATCAATATTTTACAGGTGGAGATCAAACACCTGGCACCCATGCCAATTAGTTGTATGAAGAGCTGCAGCACTTCAGTGAGTGGTGTGGCCTCCTCAAAGCAAACCAAACACAGCATTGTACATTCTATAGCGGCTGTGCTTGGGATTCCAGCCAAGGTCCATTCACTTAAATGGAATGAGCTGCAAATAGGTTATGTGACCAATGAACATGACATCAGTGGCCTAAGAAGAGGCCTCAATGCTCACTGGACCATTGCAGCTTCTCCAAACAGCTGATTGTGGGAGTTCCGGGAGTCCAATCCCACCATTCAGATACTGATCACCTATCCCCATGTACAGGTAGGTTGTCGATACTGAACTCCAGAAAAATCCCTATAAATAAAATTAGAAAACATAGTTTCATCATCCTTATTTAATTCTGTTGAAGGGCTTTTGGTTTTCACAATATTTTTATTTTTTCTTTAACTATTTGGCATTTTCAAATTAGATTTTTTTTCCTCATTTTGGTGTTTTCCTTCCCGGATTCTATTTTTCATTCACATAGCCCTATGAGGGCTATTTGTTAGACACATTTTATTTTTTAACCCCTTAGTGGCCACCAATATGCCTTCTTACGACAGTCACTAAGGTGCCTTGGGCTGGGCCTCTGCCTTTTCATGGTGGCCCAGTCTAAGCACAGCACGGGCCACGCTCCTGGTCTAACAACCTGCACAGTGAATGCCATAAGGAAAAGAAAATCCAGAATTGCTGCTTTATTCTTATTCACAAAAAAAGGATAAAAAGTGTTATGTACCCCAAAATGATACCAATGAAAACTACAAATCACCCAAAAAACAAAAACAAAGAAAAGTGTAAAGGTTATGGGGTTTTGGGGGTCTTTTTTCCCCACAAAATAATAAATAAAATAAAATGTTAATAATAATTTAAAAAAATGTAAATCAAAATTATTATTATTTGGTATAGCTGTAATGGTACCAAACCAGAGAATAAAGTTATCATGTTATTTATGTCAAAAAATGTATAACGTGAAAATACAGTGGCGGTATTGCTTTTTTTTTACCATCCCCCCTAGAAAGAGTTAACAAAGTTAATCAGTAAGTTATGTGTATCCTAAAATGGTGCCATTAAAAACTGCAAATTGTCCCACAAAACAAAACAAGCCCTCATACGACTACATTGATGGAAAAATAAAAAAGTTATAGTTTTTGGAAGGCGACAATAAAAAAAATTTAAAAACAAAAATCTATTGTTTTTTAAGACTAAAAACAGGCTGGTCGCTAAGGTAATAATGACACCATTTAATTTGCTGACAAATAGGAAATAAAATTCTATGTGTGAAAAAAGAACACAATTCTTTTTTGGGGTTTTGTTTTTATTCCGTTCACTGTTCACTAAAAACAGTGTCACTTTGTGCACATCGTGGTTAAATATACATATGGGGTCATTTATCAAACTGTTGTAAAGTAGAACTGACTTTGTTGCCCATAGCAACCAATCAGATTCCTCCATTCATTTTCCAAAGGAGCTGTGAAAAATGAAAGGTGGAATCTTATGGGTGTCTACGGGCAACTAAGCCAGTTCTACTTTACACCAGTTTGATAAATGACCCTAATAGTTTTTCTTTTTAGTTTTTCTGAAAAAAACGTAACAATTTTTTTTTTCCTTTTTCACCAAATTCTGACACCCATAACTTTTTTTTTTACTATCTATAGAGCTATGGGACACTTTTTGATAACCTTTTTCAATTGTATTCAGGCTTGAGGTGAATAATTTGGATGACTTTTTTCTAGTTATGGTGTTCACAATGCAGGTTATTTTTTTTTTTACTTTAAGTAATCAGGCATTTACAAACATGGTGATACCAATTAGGTTTATTTTTTTATTTATTTTTATATGTACAAGTAGGAAAGGGGGCGATTTGAATTCTTAATGCTTGTTTTTTATGTAACAAAAAAATATTTGTACTTATATTTTGATCCCCATATGAAACTTGAACATGCAGTCGTTACATAACTTATACAGTAGACCAGAGGTCCTTTTTGTAAAGTTTCACATACCTGAAACTGCCATCAGGTGAAGGTCTGAGCTGTCACGGACAACACCAGCAGCGAGGTCTGACAATTCTTTATTTAAAAAAAAAATATTTTATGCCTCTAATCCAACCCTTTCTCCGTTATGCCCTTCTCCCCACACACACAGTTATGATGCTTCCTTAGTGCCCCCCCACACAAAGGATGTTCCCTTAGTGCCACCTCACAATAATGATGCTCTTTAGCACCGCTTAGGCAGTAATAATGTCCCTTGGTGTCCCCGAGACAACAAAGATGCCCTTAGGTTTCCCCTTGGACATTAATGATACCCTTTAGTTCCCCCACACAGTATGATGTCTCCCTAGTGCCCTCCATTCAGTTTGATGCCCCTATGCCCACACATAGAATGATACCCCCATAATTTCCTCCCTTACAGAGTAATGCCTTGTAAGTGCCACCACAGACACACATAGTGTGATGTACTCTTGAGTAGCCCCCACACAGAGTGATGTCCCCTTAAGAGTCCTCATACAGAGTTATGCTCTCTAAATGCCCTCCACACAGTATGTTGTTTCCTGAAGTGCCCTTCACAGAATGATACCCCATATTGAAACCTACCCCATATTTCCTCAACAAACAGAGCAGAGCAGTTGTGCTCTTAAAGGGTCATCATGTGCATCCTAATCTTCACCAGCTCATCCTGAAATACTTATAGCACTTTTTCCTATGGAAAGATGCCTGAGCAATATGTTCTAGTTCACTAGTGTCATGCAAAAGTGTGCTGTTACTACATTTGCCTGCCCATGTACCCATTTTTTTCCCCCAGATTTGACCCTTTGCTTCCTTACCTGACCTCTGGCCTGCAGTAGAGTCCATATTGCTAGGGGTTAAAGGGTGAAGCCTAGGGGGGCTTCAGACAATGACGTAGTTAGTAGACCCAAGTTAAATCTGTTCAAGTGACACTGTGGGTCCACACCTGCTGCATGGGCAGCACGAGATTTTGCACCAGATCTTCATGCAAGATGGTGGCAGCCGGCCCGTAGCGAGGAAATGGATGAGGTACATGTGATTGAATTTATTATATGTACAGTGCTGCCCATAATTCTTCATACCCCAGGCAAATTTTGACTTAAAGTTACTTTTATTCAACCAGCAAGTAATTTTTTGATGGGAAATGACATAAGTGTCTCCCAAAAGATAATAAGACGATGTATAAGAGGCATTATTGTGGAAAAAAATAAATATCATTTCTCAGCTTTTATTTACATTTGAGCAAAAAGTGTCCAGTCCAAATTTATTCATACCCTTCTCAATAATCAATAGAAAAGCCTTTATTGGCTATTACAGCAATCAAACACTTCCTATAATTGCAGACCAGCTTTTTGCAGGTCTCCACAGGTATTTTTGCCCATTCATCTTTAGCAATGAGCTTCAAATCATTCAGGTTGGAGGGTCTTCTTGCCAGCACCCTGATCTTTAGCTCCCTCCACAGATTCTCAATTGGATTCAAGGCTGGACTTTGGCTGGGCCACTCCAAAAGGTTAATGTTGTTGTCTGCTAACCATTTCTTCACCACTTTTGCTGTGTGTTTTGGGTCATTGTCATGCTGAAATGTCCACTGGTGCCCAAGGCCAAGTTTCTCTGCAGACTGCCTGATGTTGTCGTTGAAAATCCTCATGTATTGCTCTTTTTTCATGGTGCCGTTTACTGTGATTAGGTTCTCTGGACCATTGGCTGTAAAACACCCCCAAAGCATTAGGTTCCCACCACCATGTTTGACAGTGGGGATGGTGTTCTTTGGGTTGAAGGCTTCTCCTTTTTTACGCCAAATGAAGGTAACATCATTGTGACCAAACAATTCCATTTTTGTTTCATCTGACCATAACACAGAAGACCAGAAGTATTCTTCTTTGTCCAGATGAGCTTTTGCAAAGGCCAAGCGAGCCTCCTTGGTCTGCATCCGTGGAACCCAGCAGTGTGCAGTGTCCGTTGGATTGAGACATTGTCACCAGCAGAGCCCAGATTCACCAGGATGGCCTTGGTGGTGATCATTGGATTCTTTTTCACCTCTCTAACTATCCTCTTGGCCAGCACAGGTGTCACTTTTGTCTTCCGACCACGTCCTCTGAGATTTTCCACAGTGCGGAACATCTTGTATTTTATAATAATACTTTGCACTGTAGCCACTGGAACTTGAAAACATTTAGAAATGGCCTTGTAGCCCTTTCCTGACTTGTGAGCAGCCACAATGCGCAGCCGCAGGTCCTCACTGAGCTCCTTTGTCTTAGCCATGACTGTCCACAAACCAACTGCAGAGAGCTGCTGTTTTTCACCTGTTGAGTTGATTAAAACAGCTGTTCCCAATTAATCAGGGTAATTAGGATGCTTTAGAACAGCTTGGACTTTTTGGAATGGTATAGAACTTTTGATATTCCCACAGACTGTGACAATTTGTGAAGGGTATGAATAATTTTGGACTGGACACTTTTTGCTCAAATGAAAATAAAAGCTGAGAAATGTTTTTTTTTTCCACAATAATGCCTCTTGTACATCGTCTTATTATCTTTTGGGAGACACCTATGTCATATCCGGTCAAAAAATGACTTGCTGGTTGAATAAAAGTAACTTTAAGTCAAAATTTGCCAGGCGTATGATTAATTATGGGCAGCACTGTATTTTTTGACACCCGATTGTGGCTATCATATGCCATGATCCGCTATGAACATGGCATCTGAGCGGTACAAGTGACGGGGGGGGGGGCGGTGGGTTGGGGTGCAATCGCCGCTCCCTGTCATTGCACCCACTACTTACAAAGAAATGCGCTTTGTGACAAAGTACTTCGCCATGAAGCAAATTTTTGTGTGAAATTCGTCGAAGCAGCCGAATAAAAATTTTCAATACTTCGCCTACTTTTTGTGTGTGATTTTATGTATATGTCATCTGATTCTATATACTTTGATGCCACCATTCTGTAACACTGTCTGCACATCGCCTCTCAGTCTGAACCTGTGTGTAAAATACACATTCTCATTTGGAGGAAATCAAATTAACACCTGACTGCTGGAAACTGACCCTTAGGAACTGGTAACAAGATGTTTCCTGGATTCTACACTTAAAATGGTTTTCCAAGATTTTTTTTTACTGATGGCCAATACTCTGGTTTATCCAGAGGATAGGTCATCAGTAAAAATATCTCGGAAAACCCTTTCAAGCCCCATGGAAATGCATAGCACCTGAGACATGGCAGCACCCCCCAGCTGGTGTCCAGGAGCTTTCCTGCTTGAATACCAGAGGATGACTGCAATATATCACAAGTTATAGCTTATTCCTGGTACAACACACATATTAATCACTGTAATAATTGTGTTC
Source organism: Bufo bufo (assembly GCF_905171765.1). Taxonomy (NCBI): domain Eukaryota; kingdom Metazoa; phylum Chordata; class Amphibia; order Anura; family Bufonidae; genus Bufo; species Bufo bufo. The sequence goes on from NC_053389.1 coordinate 824,995,031, forward strand.
TGTATAACATGGCCATCACAGGGAGTCTACACACCCCACCCCTGACAGCTAGCCATTCCCACAGAATGAGCATCTCCCATTCTGGAACTCCTACATCCGTAACATTTGATAATAAAACATTCGGCATAATGAAATATACGTTATTAAAATATGTTGGGCCTCAGATATCCATTAGAGTGGACGGGAAGACAGATTGTGTTCATATTTGAGGGAGAGGGGTTGAGCATGCACACGTAAGGATGGCCTTCTCAGAAGGCTGGGCCAAGGATTGGAGGGAGACCCTTCTCAGCTCCACACTTTGCCAAATGTGGATAAAAATCTGGGATTTTGAACCTTTCTGAGACATAATTTGGGGATGCGATCAACATTGGGTTGTTTTTCACGTTCCCCTGTCCTCGGCACCAGAACGGACTCTTATCACACAATTCGCTAAGTACAAAGAACCTTTCTGTTTTCATCCTTTCATTTTTATAACTGTTTCTTCACGTCTATGTACAGGGAGTGCAGAATTATTAGGCAAGTTGTATTTTTGAGGATTAATTTTATTATTGAACAACAACCATGTTCTCAATGAACCCAAAAAACTCATTAATATCAAAGCTGAATATTTTTGGAAGTAGTTTTTAGTTTGTTTTTAGTTTTAGCTATTTTAGGGGGATATCTGTGTGTGCAGGTGACTATTACTGTGCATAATTATTAGGCAACTTAACAAAAAACAAATATATACCCATTTCAATTATTTAATTTTACCAGTGAAACCAATATAACATCTCAACATTCACAAATATACATTTCTGACATTCAAAAACAAAACAAAAACAAATCAGTGACCAATATAGCCACCTTTCTTTGCAAGGACACTCAAAAGCCTGCCATCCATGGATTCTGTCAGTGTTTTGATCTGTTCACCATCAACATTGCGTGCAGCAGCAACCACAGCCTCCCAGACACTGTTCAGAGAGGTGTACTGTTTTCCCTCCTTGTAAATCTCACATTTGATGATGGACCACAGGTTCTCAATGGGGTTCAGATCAGGTGAACAAGGAGGCCATGTCATTAGATTTTATTCTTTTATACCCTTTCTTGCCAGCCACGCTGTGGAGTACTTGGACGCGTGTGATGGAGCATTGTCCTGCATGAAAATTATGTTTTTCTTGAAGGATGCAGACTTCTTCCTGTACCACTGCTTGAAGAAGGTGTCTTCCAGAAACTGGCAGTAGGACTGGGAGTTGAGCTTGACTCCATCCTCAACCTGAAAAGGCCCCACAAGCTCATCTTTGATGATACCAGCCCAAACCAGTACTCCACCTCCACCTTGCTGGCATCTGAGTCGGACTGGAGCTCTCTGCCCTTTACCAATCCAGCCACGGGCCCATCCATCTGGCTCATCAAGACTCACTCTCATTTCATCAGTCCATAAAACCTTAGAAAAATCAGTCTTGAGATATTTCTTGGCCCAGTCTTGACGTTTCAGCTTGTGTGTCTTGTTCAGTGGTGGTCGTCTTTCAGCCTTTCTTACCTTGGCCATGTCTCTGAGTATTGCATACCTTGTGCTTTTGGGCACTCCAGTGATGTTGCAGCTCTGAAATATGGCCAAACTGGTGGCAAGTGGCATCTTGGCAGCTGCACGCTTGACTTTTCTCAGTTCATGGGCAGTTATTTTGCGCCTTGGTTTTTCCACACGCTTCTTGCGACCCTGTTGACTATTTTGAATGAAACGCTTGATTGTTCGATGATCACGCTTCAGAAGCTTTGCAATTTTAAGAGTGCTGCATCCCTCTGCAAGATATCTCACTATTTTTGACTTTTCTGAGCCTGTCAAGTCCTTCTTTTGACCCATTTTGCCAAAGGAAAGGAAGTTGCCTAATAATTATGCACACCTGATATAGGGTGTTGATGTCATTAGACCACACCCCTTCTCATTACAGAGATGCACATCACCTAATATGCTTAATTGGTAGTAGGCTTTCGAGCCTATACAGCTTGGAGTAAGACAACATGCATAAAGAGGATGATGTGGTCAAAATACTCATTTGCCTAATAATTCTGCACGCAGTGTATGTCTGTTACTTCTTTTAATTTTTGTAACTTAAGTACTGTACATTTTTATTACATTAACCCTTTTAATACAGAGCCAGTTTTCCCCTTAAATCACAGGCCGATTTTTGCAAATCTGTTATTTTATGTGGTAATAAGTCTAGAATGCTGGAATGCTTTTACTTATCCAACCAATTCTGACATTATTTTCTCATGACACATTGTACTTCATGTTAGTGATGAATTTAAATCAATATGTTTTACTTTTATTTATAAAAAAAAATCAAAATTTTACCAAAAATGTGAAAAAAAAAAAAATCACAATTTTTCTAATTTGAATTTCACTGCTTTTAAGGAAGATAGTGATTCCTCATAAAATAGTTATTACTTTACATTTCTCATATGTCTACTTTACATTTGCTTCATTTTGAAATTACATGTGATTTTTTTTTCCGGAAGGCTTTGAATTTTAGCAGCAATTCTTAATATTTTAAGAACATTTCCAAAACCCACTTTTTGACAAGGTGGTCCCTGTACATGATATAATGAAACAATAGTATGTTTATATACATTTTCAGAATAGCTGATGATAGATTGGGTGATTTAGGTAAACTTTCCATATCCTATGGTCCCTAGGACTATTCCACCAGCACTACTATTGGCATACTGCCTGGCATCATGCAAATTTAATACTACCTATTTTGCTTTACTTTCTTATTCTACTTGCAGATGAATCTGACTGTCATCACAGAGTTTCTCCTCTTAGGATTTCAAGGCAGCAAACATTTGAGAAATGTTCTATTCCTTCTGTCCCTTCTTGTACTTGGAGCAACAATATTTGGGAACCTTCTGATAATCATCCTGGTGTCCACCAGCAAGAACCTCCACACTCCAATGTACTTCTTCATCTCTCAACTGTCCATTAGTGACCTCTTGGTGATTACAGACATTGTCCCAAACATGCTCCACATTCTGCTAAATAACGGTGGGGCAATTACTTTTATTGACTGTATGACTCAATTTTATTTTTTATGTGCCTCAGAAATATTTGAATGTCTTCTTCTCACAGTGATGTCTTATGACAGATATGTGGCCATCTGTGATCCCCTCCGCTATAATTCTGTTATGACCATTGAATACTGTGTAAAATTGGTTGTTATGAGTTGGACTTTGGGTTTTATCTCTACAGTCACTGTCACAATAACACTATCAAAGCTGGTCTTCTGTAGAACAAATATCATTGACCATTTATTCTGTGATACAGTACCTTTGCTGGACATTGCCTGTTCTGATGCCTTTATTGTTCACATTGAGATGTGTTTACTAAGCATTGCTTCAGTTATTGCTCCTACCATAATAATTATAAAATGTTATACTAATATAATAATTAACATTTTAAGGATCCCATCCAGTACTGGCAGACAGAAAGCCTTCTCCACCTGTAGCTCCCACCTCATTGTGGTCTCCATATTCTACTGGACTTTATTTAGTGTTTATGCTTTCCCACCAAAAGAGCAATCATCGACCATCAGTAAAATCCTATCATTACTTTACACTATGTTTACTCCTTTGATTAATCCCATTATATACAGTTTGAGAAACAAAGATATTAGGAAGGCCGTGCAGGATATGCTTAAACAATGCAGAACTTGATAATAGAAAGAAACAGACATCCTCGGAGCTGGTGGCTTCCCAAAAATGGTTCTGTCGCGTACATATGTTAATTAACGTATGTTTCACTGACAGCTACAGGATCTCTTCTGACAACCCCCCTTCCCCCCATACATTCTGTCAGACACCTCTGCTTTCGTCTAGTGTTGAGCGCAAATATTAAAATCGCAAATTTTAATCGCGAATATCGCCACTTCGAGAATTTGCTAATATTTAGAATATAGTGCTATATATTCGTATTCACAAATATTCTAATCGCGAACTTATCCCAAATTTATTGTGAATTTATTGCGAACATCGACACTTAGCAACATCCCTAGCAACCAATAGGAAAGTTGCCTATAGGAGTAGGGTTGAGCGCGAATTTTCATATCGCGAATTTTATCGCAAATTTTCCGATTGGCAATTTTCGCAATCAAGAAAATAATGACTGGAGATCACAAAATTCACGAATTTGCGAATATATGACAAATATTCACCCAAAAATATAGCAAATTTGAATATTGCCCCTGCCACTCATCACTGCTTTCGGCTTTTCTCTTGAGCACAAAAGTATTGCTATATGGTAATCCAAACCAGATCCTACATCTGACACTGCGGAAGAGTTAGATGAGAGATGAGCAAAGTTTTAAAAAATCCCATTCGGCCGATTCACTGAACTCTAACAAGAAATTTGATTTGTTACGAAAAATAAATTCACAAATGATGATAAATCAGGCCACTCTGACCCAGGACCCTCTCCCTACTCATATTCATCCCACTTGGTGGCCCAATCTGTGTGAAGGCTAGGAATTTAAACTGCGGATAGAGAGCAGGGAGAGGGTATCGCCACGTACATTACGTGCTAGTTAATGCAGTCTGTAGGTACTGTGCTGTCATACATGTGTAATTTATCACCGTCTACTGTGCAGAGGAACCAGATTCATAGTCCATTGTGTTAAACAAAAAATAAAGCTTTCGGCACCCTTCAGTAAAGCCAAAAAAATGTGTGCACCCTTGCAGTGCAATGGCTCCTTAGTGGAACAAAATATGGAAATGGAGGCAATGGAAATAAAGTAGTGGAGAAAAAACAATGGGGGTGATTTATCAAACTGGTGTAAAGTAGAGCTGGATCAGTTGCCCATCGCAACCAATCAGATTCCACCTTTCATTTTTCGCAGCTCCTTTGGAAAATGAAAGGAGGAATATGATTGGTTGCTATGGACAACTAAGCTAGTTCTACCTTACACCACTTTGATAAATCTCCCCCAATGTTCTTTTAATGCATGTTGTGGCAGTCCAAAAGCATGCTTTTTAATTTCTTCTGTTAGCTGTAGATTTACTGTGCGTCAGTATTACAGGTCAATATTAGTGTCAGGTGAAATTTATCGCTATGGACCGTACAGTACCCCAACATTCAAGTAGTGACCCCATGACAGAGTGGGGATGGTGGCGACAACTGGAGCAGTGGCCGTCCTCTGTATCAACTTGCAAGATAACAGGCTGAACTGTTATATAGCATAAATCTGTCAAAAACATGAGCAGTAGAGTTGAGCAGACACCTGGATGTTCGGGTTCGACGGGTTCGGCCGAACTTCTGAAAAAAGTTTGAGTTCGGGACCCAAACTTGACCCTGAACCCGAACCCCATTGAAGTCAATGGGGACCTGAATTTTTGAGCACTAAAATGGCTGTAAAAATGTCATGGAAAGGGCTAGAGGGCTGCAAATGGCGTCAAAATGTGGTTAAGAGCATGGCAAGTGCTCTGCAAACAAAAGTGAATAGGGAAATTACTTTAAATAACATAAAATAAAAATAACGTAAAAATAAAAAATATTAATCTTGATCTAGGAGGACCAGGTCCATATGGAGTAGGAGGTTGAGGAGGCGGTGGATGTGGCGGTGTAGGTGGAAGCCGCGGTGGAGGAGGAGGAGGTAGCCTACACTGCTTTTTGGTTTTAAATGTTATTTTTAAAATTAGGGTACTCCCCAAAACATTGGGAAATATAACCTGTGATAACTCCCTCCAGTCATGCTAAACACACGTTCAGACAATACACTGGCTGCAGGGCAGGCCAGCACCTCCAAGGGATAAAGGGCAAGCTCAGGCCATGTGCTCAATTTGGAGACCCAGAAGTTGCAGGGGCTGACCCCTGTCAGTCAGTTCGTGTAGGCGTGTGCACACTTACTGCCCCACCATGTCGCACGTCCCCGTGATGTTCACGATCCAATTTGATATCTGCTCTATCAACTTTTGATGTTCTTTTATGCACCTACCATGGTGATCACGGGTGGCGGGGAATCAGGGTTCCAGGCAAAATGGCTGTATTTCAAATGCCTGATTCAAACCCCTGTATGTAGAGGGTGTATCTCACAGGGTCTGAACCAGTGTAGGCCTGAATTCAATATTGGTGCACCAAATGGCGGTATTTAAAATCTCTGAATGGAACCCATATGTATTAAGGGTGTATATCACAATGACATCTGCATCAAAGGCTGCCAACTAAATTTTTTGTGCCCAAACGAGTGTTTGTTTAACAACTGAATTTGACAGCAGTATATAAGCCTGTAATTTCACACGTGCTGATGCTGCAAGGCCTGAAAATACAGTTTTTTGAAAAAAATTGTGTTTTTAAAACCCCAGAAAATGATGGGTGTATTTCTACCTTAAATTGCACACTGACTAATACAGATGTTGTAGTTTGCCCCAAATAAATGGTGATTTGCAATGTCCCAAAAGCTCAGATGCAGTGCTGGTGCACTGAGCTTGCATAAAATGGCCGCCACCACCCACCTAACTAACAGAATTATAAAAGTTAGTTTTTTTTGGTCAATGAGCTCAGGGCAGGGTAAAACTATAGTGCCCTGCACCCACACAACTATTTCTATGTAGATCGCTGAGTTAGATTCTCTCCTATTCTCTCCCTGAAATCACAAGTCCAGCTGCAACCTCTCCCTACACTAGTAACAGCAGAGTGACGTGCAGCGCTACGTGACTAAAGCTTATATAGAGGCTGGGTCACATGCTGCACTGGCCAATCACAGCCATGCCAATAGTAGGCATGGCTGTGATGGCCTCTTGGGGCAAGTAGTATGACGCTTGTTGATTGGCTGCTGTGCAGCCTTTCTAAAAGCGCCAAGAAAGCGCTGAACACCGAACCCGGACTTTTACGGAAATGTTCGGGTTTGGGTCCGGGCTCCAAAAATCCTAAAGTTCGGTACGAACCCGAACTTTATAGTTCGGGTTCGCTCAACCCTAATGAGCAGCATAGGCAATATTCGAATTTGCGATAGTTCACAAATTTTTGGCCTAATATTCACCATAAATTTGCAAATTCACAAATGGCATGGCTGTGATTGGCCGGTGCGTCATGTGACCTAGCCTCTTTACAAGCTGGATCACGTGTAGCACCTTCCATCAGCTCTGAGTAGTGCAGGGACAGAAAGCAGGCTGCACAAGTGAGGGAAAGTGTTAGGAATCTCATCTGGCTATTAATTCTGTGGGTGACCTATAGAGATTTTTTTTTTGTTAATTCTTAGGATGAAATAAACGCATTTTTGGTGTCAGATACACCTGCACTGCATCTGTGATAGGAAAATACAATAGTTAATCTGTTTGTTATTTTTGTGGGTAACCTCAAATAATGAGGAGAACATCAAATAAGGGACGTGGCCCTGGTCGTGGTGATCCTCGTGTTAGTGGAGCTCCTGCTGCAGGGAGATGCAGAAGTAACTTATGTTTTTTGATGACTCAGCTGGTGGGGTTTCCATGGGCATATACCTATCCCTGCCCCAGAAGTGGAAGAGATTGATTGAACTGATGCCCAACCACTCATGTTTGAGTCTGTGGATGTTGGAGGACCACCGCAACATGTCTCTGATGATGAAACACAGGTGCAAACTGCTGTGGCTTTCTGCAGTGTGACCGGCCAGGAGGGCAGGGGTGAGGAGTGGGTGGAAGATAATGTGGAGCATGATAAGGTCTTACACCCCACATGGAGTCAAGGTTATGCGAGTGACATGTGCAGTTCGGAGGAAGAGGCGGTGGTCATGCAGCGCCAGCAGCACAGCATAAGAGGGAGCAGGATGCAAAAGCAGAGCGGCCGGCCTCTAGCCAAGTATGCCTGCTATTTCCCACCGTGCCGAGGGACTAAGCACACCAAAGCCAGCTCCAAGGAGTTCCCTGGTGTGGCAGTTCTTCAGACAATGAGCTGACAACAAGGCATGAGTGGTTTGCACGCTGTGCATTCAGAGCCTGAAGCGAGGCATAAATGTTCTAAACCTTAGCACCACCTGCGTGATCCGGCATCTAACCGCAAAGCATGAGCTGCAGTGGAGAAGACACCTGAAAAACCACTAAATATCTCAGCAGGGGTGTACATAGAAATCATGGGTCCCCATAGCAAAACTCAGAATTGGGCCCCCGCTAAAAAAAAGTAAAATTTTTGCACTAACCTACGGGCTCATGCACATGAACTCATCCAATCCACATTTTTTGCAATTCGGATGTGGAATGCAGACAGACGGTGTCTGTGTTTTGCAGACCGCAAGAACGGCTATGGCCATGTGCATGAGCCCTTTTCAGAACAGTATTGGTACGTTTTATGTGCATTGAGTTTATGTTCACATAAAGAATTTAAGGGTTAAGATAGTAGAACTGGCGCTAGCTCCAGTCCTGCTAGATTCAGCAGTGTATAGCTAACACCAACAGCTTATGGCACATGCTCAACTTTTGAGCCTGTGCCATCATTGCACTACACATCTACGTAGAAGAGTAAGAAGAGGTCTTACAATATGTAATGTATGTGTGTGTATATATATATATATATATATACAGTACAGACCAAAAGTTTGGACACACCTTCTCATTCAAAGAGTTTTCTTTATTTTCATGACTATGAAGGCATCAAAACTATGAATTAACACATGTGGAATTATATACATAACAAACAAGTGTGAAACAACTGAAAATATGTCATATTCTAGGTTCTTCAAAGTAGCCACCTTTTGCTTTGATTACTGCTTTGCACACTCTTGGCATTCTCTTGATGAGCTTCAAGAGGTAGTCCCCTGAAATGGTCTTCCAACAGTCTTGAAGGAGTTCCCAGAGATGCTTAGCACTTGTTGGCCCTTTTGCCTTCACTCTGCGGTCCAGCTCACCCCAAACCATCTCGATTGGGTTCAGGTCCAGTGACTGTGGAGGCCAAGTCATCTGGCGCAGCACCCCATCACTCTCCTTCATGGTCAAATAGCCCTTACTTTCAAAGTTTTCCCAATTTTTCCGCTGACTGACTGACCTGCATTTCTTAAAGTAATGATGGCCACTCGTTTTTCTTTACTTAGCTGCTTTTTTCTTGCCATAATACAAATTCTAACAGTCTATTCAGTAGGACTATCAGCTGTGTATCCACCTGACTTCTCCTCAACGCAGCTGATGGTCCCAACCCCATTTATAAGGCAAAAAATCCCACTTATTAAACCTGGCAGGGCACACCTGTGAAGTGAAGACCATTTCAGGGGACTACCTCTTGAAGCTCATCAAGAGAATGCCAAGAGTGTGCAAAGCAGTAATCAAAGCAAAAGGTGGCTACTTTGAAGAACCTAGAATATGACATATTTTCAGTTGTTTCACACTTGTTTGTTATGTATATAATTCCACATGTGTTATTTCATAGTTTTGATGCCTTCAGTGTGAATCTACAATTTTCATAGTCATGAAAATAAAGAAAACTCTTTGAATGAGAATGTGTGTCCAAACTTTTGGTCTGTACTGTATATATACAGTGGATATAAAAAGTCTACACACCCCTGTTAAAATGTCAGGTTTCTGTGCTGTAAAAAAATTTGACAAAGATAAATCATTTCATAACTTTTTCCACCTTAAATTGACCTATAAACTGTACAACTCAATTGAAAAACAAACTGAAATATTTTAGGTGGAGGGAAGAAAACAACAACAAAAACTAAAATAATGTGGTTGCATAAGTGTGCACACCCTCTTATAACTGGGGATGTAGCTGTGTTCAGAATTAAGCAATCACATTCACAATCCAGGTAAATAGGAGTCAGCATACACCTGCCATCATGTAAAGTGCCTCTGATTAACCCCAAATAAAGTTCAGCTGCTCTAGTTGGTCTTTCCTGAAATTTTCTTAGTTGCATCCCACAGCAGAAGCCACGGTCTGCAGAGAGCTTCTGAAACATCAGAGGGATCCCATTGTTAGAAGGTATCAGTCAGGAGAAGGGTGCAAAAGAATTTCCAAGGCATTAGATATACCATGGAACACAGTGAAGACAGTCATCATCAAGTGGAGAAAATATGGCACAACAGTGACATTACCAAGAACTGGACGTCCCTCCAAAATTAATGAAAAGACGAGAAGAAAACAGGTCTGGGAGGCGACCAAGAGGCCTACAGCAACATTAAAGGAGCTGCAGGAATATCTGGCAAGTCCTGGCTGTGTGGTACATGTGACAGCAATCTCCCGTATTCTTCATATGTCTGGGCTATGGGGTAGAGTGGCAAGACGAAAGCCTTTTATTATACAAAAAAAACAAGCCAGGCTACATTTTGAAAAAAAAAACACATCTGAAGTCTCCCAAAAGCATGTGGGAAAAGGTGTTATGGTCTGATGAAACCAAGGTTCAACTTTTTGCCATAATTCCAAAAGATATGTTTGGCGCAAACACTGCACATCACCAAAAGAACACCATACCCAGAGTGAAGCATGGTGGTGGCAGCATCATACCAAGGGGCTGTTTTTCTTCAGCTGGAACTGGGGCCTTAGTTAAGCTAGAGGGAATTATGAACAGTTCCAAATACAGTCAATATTGGCACAAAACCTTCAGACTTCTGCTAGAAAGCTGAACATGAAGAGAAACTTCATCTTTCAGCATGACAACGACCCAAAGCATACATCCAAATCAACAAAGGCATGGCTTCACCAGAAGAAGCTTAAAGTTTTGGAATGGCCCAGCCAGAGCCTAGACCTGAATCTGATTGAAAATCTGTGGGGTGATCTGAAGAGGGCTGTGCCCAGGAGATGCCCTCGCAATCTGACAGATTTGGAGTGTTTTTGCATAGAAGAGTGGGCGAATCTTGCCAAGTCAAAATGTGCCATGCTGATAGACTCATACCAGCCGCTGCAGAACCTCCTAATACACACCTCAGCCGCTGCTGAACCTCCTAATAAATCTCAGCTGCTGCAGAACCTCCTAATATACACCTCAGCCGCTGTTGAACCTCCTAATATACACCTCAGCCGCTGTTGAACCTCCTAATATACACCTCAGCTGCTGTAGAACCTCCTAATACACACCTCAGCTGCTGCAGAACCTCCTAATACACATCTCAGCCGCTGCAGAACTTCCTAACACACACCTCAGCCGCTGCAGAACCTCCTTATACACACCTCTGCTGCGGCAGAACCTCATAATACACACCTCAGCCTCTGCAGAGCATCACAACACACACCTCAGCTGCTGCAGAAGAACATAATGATGCTAGAGAACACGTAAGGCTTTGATCACATCTGTGTTGGGGCCTTATTCGCAGATCAGGTCATAAATGCTGGACACAATTTTATAGCCTGGCAGATAGAAACCCGTCAGATCTCATCATGGTCAGCGGGATCTGTCAGGTGTTGTTGTCCATGAAGCGCAAGATCCGGAACTATGGCGATTTTTATTGTTTTGCTCCTATGACAACAAAGCCTAATACACACCTCTGAAGCTACAGAACATTATAATAGTGACAAGGGAACTACAAGTCTCATCATCACCAGATTGTTATTATTGGAAATTAGGGGGCAATAAAGGGAAAGGTAAAAGTGGAGAGAACTACAACTCCCAGCATGACCAGGTTGTTATTTTTGGATAAGTGGATATTACACAGAGAGAGTACACAGCTGGGTTCACATCACTGTTTAGTTTTCTATACGTCTGATCCGTCAGAAGAACAGAAAAATAAAGAGATCCTGTATTTCAAGCATCAGTTCTGCATATTCCGCATCCGTTTGAGTCTGAGGTCAAAAAGGTGATGTGAAACCAAAGAGAGAACTACAACTCCCAGCATGTCCAGATTATTATAGGGCATCATCCAGTTTTACTAGGTGAGAGCTTTGAAAGGAAATAACTATAACCCCCAGTATGGCCAGACTTATTATGGTGCATCAGTATACATTACAGAGAGGGGGTATAAGAAGAGAAAACTACAATGCCCAGTATTACCAGACTGTACTAGGGCAAAAATTTAAATTACATGGAGAGTGTTATAATAGGACAGAACTACAACTCCCAGCATTACCAGACTGTACTAGGGCATACGTATAAATTACATGGAGAGGGATATAATAGGACAGAACTACAACTCCCAGCCTTTATAGCACGTTATATGGGCAATCCCAGGAAACCACTAACCTCCCCTCCAGGCACAGCACATAAGCTCCGCCCCCTCACAGTAACATCCCATAGATCTTTCACCAGTCCTCTGCCTGCACTGGTCACATGGTGGATGACATCACCAAAGGTCCTTCTCCACTTCTTACATTATATTTTAACAGGTAGTAGCTATAGCAGTGTAATTAGTGGGCGGGGCCTATACTCCACTGCCGGCCACCTTCCCCCGGGGCCCCATAGCAGCTGCGTGGTCTGCCTCTATTGGAGGTATGCCACTGCCTATGATCAGGGGCGTAGCTAACGGCTCATGGGCCCTGGTGCAAGAGTTCAGCTTGGTGTCACGGCGTATGGTGTGCGCTGTGACACTGTTGCTACACTTGCAGTTGCCCGCGGCAACGTGTTGCTGTGTGTGAATGTGGTGGCAGTGTCTCGGCCTTCTGGGTGATTGCTGTGTCATGGTTGCCACGCATGTTGTTGCCTGCGGCAACGTGTAGCTTTCTATGCTTGTGTGTGCACTTCCCCTTTAAGTGGCTTCCTCCCCTTGTCTGGTGTTGGAAGGGTTAACTCCCTTCCTAGCGTTTTAACACTGGGTTTATGTGTGTGTGGGTGTGGCTGCTTGGGCTATTTAGCCTCTGCTGGATGCCTAAATCTGAGGGGTACTTCATCCATGGTGTATGCTGGAGCTATCCTCCTGGTCTTCATATGCCATCTGTCCAGTGAGGGCCACCCTTGTGGTCATAGAAGATGTTAGATGTTTTTATGGTGTCTTATGTTTATTGCAGCTATGGGTGTCCTGGGTCCCTGTGTGGTTTGTAGCATGTGCTGTGTCCTTAATGTTGGTGTGGACAGCAGCACTTGTGCACGAGTTCCAGTCAGTGTGTCTGTGGCAGGTAAGTGTGTTACTGGTTTCACTTACCTGCCATCTCCTTATAGCTGTATGTGTTCCCCTCTCCTTGCAGCTAGGCCAGTGGAGACTCCTGTTCGTCCGTGTTGTGGAGGAACAGGTCGTCTTTACCCTACTTCTAGTCCAGGGATTTCTTGAGGGTTAGTAGGGCCCCGAGGTTCCGGAGTATGAGCCCTCCTACCATCTGGGTTGGCTCATACGGTTAGGAGCTAGAGAGAGGATTAGGGATGCAATAGGAGGTGACCTGCTCCCTGATCCCGGCTTCCTGGCCTAGCAGCTACCCTTTACCCTTTGACACCGCACGGTGGGGGGTTTCCCCCACTCCCCGCCGTGACAGTATGACCACAAGGGTGGCCCTCACTGGACAGATGGCATATGAAGACCAGGAGGATAGCTCCAGCATACACCATGGCTGGAGTACCCCCCAGCTTCAGGCATCCAGCAGAGGCTAAATAGCCCAAGCAGCCGCACCCACACACACATAAACCCAGTGTTAAAACACTAGGAAGGGAGTTAACCCTTCCAACACCAGACAAGGGGAGGAAGTCACTTAAAGGGGAAGTGCACACACAAGCATAGGAAAGCTACACGTTGCCACAGGCAACAACATGCGTGGCAACCATGTCACAGCAATCACCCAGAAGACCGAGACACTGCCACCGCATTCACACACAGCAACACGTTGCGCGGGCAACTGCAAGTGTACCAACAGTGTCACAGCGCACACCATAGGCCGTGACACTTGGGCCCCCCTTCTCTCAGTGCGTTGTGTGTCTTTTTATGTGGCACAACGGTCTTTGGGTCCCCTCAGGCTCCTGGGCCCGGTCATGACAATTCTTACTTGTGCAAACATAGGGGCAAGCATTCTGCCCTGTTATTGCTACATTTTTGGAGGCTTAGATCCAAGAAGCCAGTCATTTTTCTTACAAAGTACACTTGTGCACGTCATATGGGCAGGAATTCTGGGCATGTTAAGGCACAATTGTTGGATGCTTGGTCCTTCAATGAGTGACAGTTTTTTTCCCCATAACACAGTTTAAACACCATCTGCCCCGGTAAGGGACAATTTCTGGAAGTTTTGTAAACCATATCTTTAGCCATAGCTATACATGTCAGTGTCACTCTGTCATTATTTCCTATTGATGTGAGAGCTTAGGGAAGGGGTAGGGACAATGCAAAAATGTATCAAAAAATTAACTAAAGATATAGAATATCTTCCTGAAAAGTCATAGGAGACTAGAGGGAGTTATTTACACATTTTCAGAAACTTTGCTTGAGGTAGAATTGATTCAGGTCTGAAACTAACTTTTTGAAAAATTCAGTGAACCTGAAACAAACTGAATCTCAAAAAGTTAGCTTATTTCTACTGTGGAGCATCTGTATGTAAAGTAAGGATATTGGGACTTTGGTCACTACATGTCACTCCCTCCAGCATTGTCATTAGTGATGAGCGGCATAGGCAATATTCGTTTTTGTGATATTTCCCAAATGTTTCACATAATATTCACAATAAATTTGCGAATTCTAAAATTTGTGATCTCCAGTCATTATTTTCACGATTGCGCAAATCGGCACTAATGATGCGCATATTTTTTCTGCGCAATACGTGCAACTTCACATTTTATCAGGTCTGAGTAGATATTACTGATTGGTGCACTAAGTATTGTTGTGACATCACAGCACTATGTCTGTAGCATGTATATATGGACAGCAGAGAAACAGTAATCCCTATCACACTACCTAACACCCTGCACTGGAACCTACAGCTACACTATATCACTATCTAACCTACACTGACTATCTCCCACTAACTATCTGTATTATATATATGAGCTATCTAACTAACTAACTATCTAATGTAATTGGATAAGGAATAGGATCCAGATGAAAGCACAGAGCAGCAATGTCACTGCTCTCTCTCTCAGAACTGCAAAAAACTGCAGAAAGTGGCTGCTGGGGAGGTTCTTATATAGTAAGGGGTAGGCAACTTTCCTATTGGTTGCTAGGGATGTTGCTAAGCTCTGACAAAGTCATTGTTGCCTTTTCATTGGCCCACAAGCAAGAAGGGAGGTTACTGATGAAAGCTAGAATATGTGCGATTACGAATATATAGCACCATATTCTACATCTTCGCAAATTCTCGAAGTGCAGATATTCGCAATAAAAATTCACGATTAGAATATTCGCGATCAACACTAATTGTCATATGGTAAAATAAGGTGTCCTTTTTGATTTTTCCAGTTGTGAATTTATGTAGTGGGCGGTTAGTATTTCACCTCATAGCCCATATGACTGTGCTTTTAACCACCTCAGCCCCCAGTGCTTAAACACCCTGAAAGACCAGGCCACTTTTTACACTTCTGACCTACACTACTTTCACCGTTTATTGCTCAGTCATGCAACTTACCACCCAAATGAATTTTACCTCCTTTTCTTCTCACTAATAGAGCTTTCATTTGGTGGTATTTCATTGCTGCTGACATTTTTACTTTTTTTGTTATTAATCGAAATTTAACGATTTTTCTGCAAAAAAATGACATTTTTCACTTTCAGTTGTAAAATTTTGCAAAAAATACGACATCCATATATAAATTTTGCTCTAAATTTATTGTTCTACATGTCATTGATAAAAAAAAAATGTTTGGGTAAAAAAAAAATGGTTTGGGTAAAAGTTATAGCGTTTACAAACTATGGTACAAAAATGTGAATTTCCGCTTTTTGAAGCAGCTCTGACTTTCTGAGCACCTGTCATGTTTCCTGAGGTTCTACAATGGCCAGACAGTACAAACACCCCACAAATGACCCCATTTCGGAAAGTACACACCCTAAGGTATTCGCTGATGGGCATAGTGAGTTCATAGAACTTTTTATTTTTTGTCACGTTAGCGGAAAATGATGATTTTTTTTTTTTTCTTTTCTTACAAAGTCTCATATTCCACTAACTTGTGACAAAAAATAAAAACTTCTATGAACTCACTATGCCCATCACGAAATACCTTGGGGTCTCTTCTTTCCAAAATGGGGTCACTTGTGGGGTAGTTATTCTGCCCTGGCATTCTAGGGGCCCAAATGTGTGGTAAGGAGTTTGAAATCAAATTCTGTAAAAAATGACCTGTGAAATCCGAAAGGTGCTCTTTGGAATATGGGCCCCTTTGCCCACCTAGGCTGCAAAAAAGTGTCACACATCTGGTATCTCCGTACTCAGGAGAAGGTGGGGAATGTGTTTTGGGGTGTCATTTTATATATACCCATGCTGGGTGAGAGAAATATCTTGGTCAAATGCCAACTTTGTATAAAAAAATGGGAAAAGTTGTCTTTTGCCAAGATATTTCTCTCACCCAGCATGGGTATATGTAAAATGACACCCCAAAACACATTCCCCAACTTCTCCTGAGTACGGAGATACCAGATGTGTGACACTTTTTTGCAGCCTAGGTGGGCAAAGGGGCCCACATTCCAAAGAGCACCTTTCGGATTTCACAGGTCATTTTTTACAGAATTTGATTTCAAACTCCTTACCACACATTTGGGCCCCTAGAATGCCAGGGCAGTATAACTACCCCACAAGTGACCCCATTTTGGAAAGAAGAGACCCCAAGGTATTCGCTGATGGGCATAGTGAGTTCATGGAAGTTTTTATTTTTTGTCACAAGTTAGTGGAATATGAGACTTTGTATGAAAAAAAAAAAAAATCATCATTTTCCACTAACTTGTGACAAAAAATAAAAAATTCTAGGAACTTGCCATGCCCCTCACGGAATACCTTGGGGTGTCTTCTTTCCAAAATGGGGTCACTTGTGGGGTAGTTATACTGCCCTGGCATTCTAGGGGCCCAAATGTGTGGTAAGGAGTTTGAAATCAAATTCTGTAAAAAATGACCTGTGAAATCCGAAAGGTGCTCTTTGGAATATGGGCCCCTTTGCCCACCTAGGCTGCAAAAAAGTGTCACACATCTGGTATCTCCGTACTCAGGAGAAGTTGGGGAATGTGTTTTGGGGTGTCATTTTATATATACCCTTGCTGGGTGAGAGAAATATCTTGACAAAAGACAACTTTTCCCATTTTTTTATACAAAGTTGGCATTTGACCAAGATATTTCTCTCACCCAGCATGGGTATATGTAAAAAGACACCCCAAAACACATTCCCCAACTTCTCCTGAGTACGGCGATACCAGATGTGTGACACTTTTTTGCAGCCTAGATGCGCAAAGGTGCCCAAATTCCTTTTAGGAGGGCATTTTTAGACATTTGGATACCAGACTTCTTCTCACGCTTTGGGGACCCTAGAATGCCAGGGCAGTGTAAATACCCCACATGTGACCCCATTTTGGAAAGAAGACACCCCAAGGTATTCAATGAGGGGCATGGCGAGTTCATAGAAATTTTTTTTTTTTTGGCACAAGTTAGCGGAAATTGATATTTTTTATTTTTTTCTCACAAAGTCTCCCGTTCCGCTAACTTGGGACAAAAATTTCAATCTTTCATGGACTCAATATGCCCCTCACGGAATACCTGGGGGTGTCTTCTTTCCGAAATGGGGTCACATGTGGGGTATTTATACTGCCCTGGCATTCTAGGGGCCCTAAAGCGTGAGAAGAAGTCTGGAATATAAATGTCTAAAAAATTTTACGCATTTGGATTCCGTGAGGGGTATGGTGAGTTCATGTGAGATTTTATTTTTTGACACAAGTTAGTGGAATATGAGACTTTGTAAGAAAAAAAAAATAATTCCGCTAACTTGGGCCAAAAAAATGTCTTAATGGAGCCTTACAGGGGGGTGATCAATGACAGGGGGGTGATCAATGACAGGGGGGTGATCAGGGAGTCTATATGGGGTGATAACCACAGTCATTGATCATGCCCCTGTAAGGCTTCATTCAGACGTCCGGATGCGTTTTGCGGATCCGATCCATCTATCAGTGGATCCGTAAAAATCATGCGGACGTCTGAATGGAGCTTTACAGGGGGGTAATCAATGACAGGGGGGTGATCAGGGAGTCTATATGGGGTGATCACCACAGTCATTGATCACGCCCGTGTAAGGCTTCATTCAGACGTCCGGATGCGTTTTGCGGATCCGATCCATCTATCAGTGGATCCGTAAAAATCATGCGGACGTCTGAATGGAGCCTTACAGGGGGGTAATCAATGACAGGGGGGTAATCAATGACAGGGGGGGTGATCAGGGAGTCTATATGGGGTGATCACCACAGTCATTGATCACGCCCCTGTAAGGCTTCATTCAGACGTCCGGATGCGTTTTGCGGATCCGATCCATCTATCAGTGCATCCGTAAAAATCATGCGGACATCTGAATGGAGCTTTACAGGGGGGTGATCAGGGAGTCTATATGGGGTGATCACCACAGTCATTGATCATGCCCCTGTAAGGCTTCATTCAGACGTTCGGATGCGTTTTGCGGATCCGATCCATCTATCAGTGGATCCGTAAAAATCATGCGGACGTCTGAATGGAGATTTATAGGGGGGTGATCAATGACAGGGGGGTAATCAATGACAGGGGGGTGATCAGGGAGTCTATATGGGGTGATCAGGGGTGATCAGGGGCTAATAAGGGGTTAATAAGTGACGGGGGGGGGGTGTAGTGTAGTGTAGTGGTGCTTGGTGCTACTTTACTGAGCTACCTGTGTCCTCTGGTGGTCGATCCAAACAAAGGGGACCACCAGAGGACCAGGTAGCAGGTATATTAGACGCTGTTATCAAAACAGCGTCTAATATACCTGTTAGGGGTTAAAAAAAACACATCTCCAGCCTGCCAGCGAACGATCGCCGCTGGCAGGCTGGAGATCAACTCTCTTACCTTCCGTTCCTGTGAGCACGCGCGCCTGTGTGCGCGCGTTCACAGGAAATCTCGCGTCTCGCGAGAGGACGCGCCGGCGCGTCCAGGAGGAATGAATCAACCACCTCCAGGACGCGTCTGTGCGTACAGCGGTCCGGAGGTGGTTAAAGAGGACCTTTCACCATTTATTATACTGTGAACTAACTATACAGACATGTGGAGCGGTGCCCGGGGATCTCACTGCACTTACTATTATCCCCGGGCGCAGCTCCGTTCTCCCGCTATGCCCTCCGGTATCTCCGTTCCCTAAGTTATGGTAGGCGGAGTCTGCCCTTGTTCTGCTGTAGCGCTGGCCAATCGCATTGCAGAGCTCACAGCCTGGGAGAAAAGAACCTCCCAGGCTGTGAGCTCTGCGCTGCGATTGGCCAGCGCTAGAGCAGAACAAGGGCAGACTCCGCCTACCATAACTTAGGGACTGAAATCTCCGCCTACTATAACTTAGTGAACGGAGATACCGGAGGGCATACTGGCAGAACGGAGCGGTGCCCGGGGATAATAGTAAGTGCAGTGAGATCCCCGGTCGCCGCTCTACATGTCTGTATAGTTAGTTCACATTGTCATAATCGGTGAAAGGTCCTCTTTAAGCTTCTCCCTCACACTAGGTTTCGCAAGGAGTGGATTTATAATCTATCTGGTCCAGAAACACCGGCCATGATGGCATATTTCAGGGTCATATTTGCCCATCAGTTTCAATGGTAGGTGGTGTTTTTGTAGGAAATAAAGTTGGTAACTTCTTAGGAGAAACCTTAGTCTATTGTACCATAAGTGGTGTATGAAAACAGGTGGCTGTTTTGAGTTTGTCTGCTGTGGTTCCAGTCAGTGATCGCTGTAGTTATTATAATACTAGTTTAGCTTTAAATTCTGCACACTAGCACAAGTAGTCTAAGATGAGAAGTTTGGGTACTTTCACACTAGCGTTATTCTTTCCCGGCATTAAGTTCCTTCCTAGGGGCTCAATACCGGAAAAGAACTGATCAGTTTTATCCTAATGCATTCTGAATGGAGAGCAATCCGTTCAGGATGCATCAGGATGTCTTCAGTTCAGTCTTTTTGCCTTTTCAGGACGGAGATAATGCCTCAGCATGCTGCGGTTTTATCTCCGTCCAAAATTCCGGAACACTTTCCATTGAAATGCATTAATGCCGAGTGTTCTGGCAAAACTGATCCGGCACTGCGGTCTGCGCATGCTCAGACCGCAAAAAATATGAAAAATAGATCCGTGACACCGGAGAGACGGATCCGGCATTTCAATGCATTTGTCATACGGATCAGGATCCTGATCCGTCTGACAAATGCCATCAGTTTGCATACGTTTTGACAGATTCGGCAGGCAGTTCTGGCGACGGAACTGCCTGCCGAAATCCTTTGCCGCAAGTGTGAAAGTACACTAACTCCTGACTCTAGACACCTGACTCTAAAACCTAAAATCTCTATGTGAAATTTTGATTCATCTAACTAGCTATTGTCGTCTCACTGAACTGACTGTATTCTGTGCTTTGATTCATTCAGGATGAATCCTAACAAAAACACAGAGTTGTTAGCAACCAAGGTTTTTTTGGGAAATTTATAACAAATTATATTTATGCAGAGTCAGTATGTTCACCTCTAATTACATCTCTCTTTGGGTGTTCTTGTAAAATCTCACCTACCCCATTACAGTATAGGCAATCGTCTACGGTACCCTACCATTGTTGTTGCTTCTGCATTAAACCCCTTAAACAGACATTGCAATATGTAATGATTGTAAACTAGACATGAGATACTGTTTAGGGTATTGTTTTACTAATATAACTTTTAGTTTTTTGCCTTTTTTTAATAAATCAAGAAAATTGGTCACATTCTGCATTGGTTCTTACTCAGATCCTTGATTCAGGTATTTCTGGAAAAAAAAATATACAACCATATACCATGTTAGGTCTATATACTGTAGATATTAAAGTCAATGTTTCCTGTATGGCTTCCTTAAAGAGGTTGTGCAGCAATTTATATTGATGACCTATCTTCAGGATAGGTCATCAATATCAGATCAGCGGCGGTCTGACACCCGGCACCCCCCAGCGATCAGCTGTTT
Organism: Bufo bufo; assembly: GCF_905171765.1. Lineage (NCBI taxonomy): Eukaryota > Metazoa > Chordata > Amphibia > Anura > Bufonidae > Bufo > Bufo bufo. Next base: position 825,015,949 of record NC_053389.1, read on the forward strand.
GACGAGGAGGCGGCGCTCCATGAGAGCTCCACTTCCTGGTCTTCACACTACGCATCATCTCCTGTGGAGCTGCAATGTACAGGGTGGGCCATTTATATGGATACACCTTAATAAAATGGGAATGGTTGGTGATATTAACTTCCTGTTTGTGGCACATTAGTATATGTGAGGGGGAAACTTTTCAAGATGGGTGGTGACACTGTGTTGCACATCTCGTATCATCTGAAGGCAATCGTCTATGCTGTGAAGATACGAGATGTGCAGCACCTGAAACTACGGATACTGGAAGCCTGTGCTAGCATTTCCCCTGTGGTGTTGCTATCAGTGTGTGAAGAGTGGGAGAAGAGGGTTGCATTGACAATCCAACACAATGGGCAGCACATTGAACACATTTTATAAGTGGTCAGGAACTTGTAAATAACTCATGAAAGAATAAAGTTATGTTAAAACCAAGCACACCATTGTTTTTCTTGTGAAATTCCCAATAAGTTTGAAGTGTCACATGACCCTCTTCCTATTGAAAAAACAAAAGTTGGATTCAAAATGGCCGACTTCAAAATGGCCGCCATGGTCACCACCCATCTTGAAAAGTTTTCCCCCTCACATATACTAATGTGCCACAAACAGGAAGTTAATATCACCAACCATTCCCATTTTATTAAGGTGTATCCATATAAATGGCCCACCCTGTAGTATCATTGCAAGTACTAGCTCCATTCAAGTGAAAGGAGCGACTACTTGTCATTAATCTGCACTTCCGATACAAAGTTCAGTGTAATGAAGAGGAAGCAGCACTCATATGGAGCGCTACTTCCTCTTCAAACAGCTGGTCAGTAGGGGTGCCAGGTGTTGGACCCCCATCGATCAGATAAATTGCTGCACAATCCATTTTAAATCGGTTATCCATAAGGATAGGTCATACATATCAGATTAGCGAGGGTTACGGGTGTTTTGACAAGCAGATGATGCTCCATGTAAGTGCCGCTTCCTGGTCTTTACAATATGCCTCATCTCCTTTGGATGGTGGCATAGTGTTAATAAGGAAGGCAATGGTTGGCACTCCACTTAATGATGCGGTTCCCAATGATAGGGTGATTTTCCCAGAGTAAAGTGTCAGTAAACCATGGCACTCAACTTGGTATTAAATTAGTAGATTTCTTTATTTTCACATCCAGTTAATTAGGTTGCACAGGCCAACGTTTCGGTCCACAAACAGACCTTAATTACCGCTGGACTGTGGAGAAAGAAGTGTGTGAGTTCCTGGATGTTGGCGTCAGTGATGTTGGAGGAACACAGACATCCAAGAACTCACACACTTCTTACTCAGCACTCCAGTCTTGATCAAGGTCCGTTTGTGGACCAAAATGTTGGCCTGTGCAACTTGAATTAACTGGATGTGAAAATAAATTAATCTACTAATCTAATACCAAGTTGAGCACTCAATCCATTCACTTGAATTGAGCAGGTACTTCTGAGACGAAGTACAGCATCCAGAACAAACCGCTGAACGGTCAGGGTGTCGGACCCTCACCAATCAGATATTCATCTGATGATAGGTCATCAATATATGTGACCGGGCAATCCTTTTAATGTCTTTATTTCTCAAACTGTATATTATGGGGTTAATCAATGGCGTAAATACAGTATATAACAGAGATAAGATTTTATTAAGAAGCCAGGTTTGTCCACCTTTTGGAAGAACATAAACACTGAAGAGACTGAAGTAAAATATGGAGACCACAATGAGGTGGGAGCTACAGGTGGAGAAGGCTTTCTGTCTACCAGTACTGGATGGGATCCTTAAGACTGCTAAAACAATGTAAGTATAAGACATTACAATGATTGTGGTTGGGATTATTACAATTGGTATGCCCGTGACATAAATTTCCAAATGAACAATAAAGGTGTCAGAACAGGAAAGTTCTAATAGGGGGACAATGTCACAGAATACATGGTCAATGATATTTGGCCCACAAAACATTAGTTTGAATGGTGATATGCTGACAATAAATGAAACAAAATAACCCAACAACCAGCAAATAGTGACTGATTTAACACAGAATTCATAAGTCATGGTAGAGGAGTAATGGAGGGGATTACAGATGGCCACATATCTGTCATAAGACATCACAGAGAGAAGAAGACATTCAAATGCTTCTGAGCCAGCAAAAAAATAAAACTGAGCCATACAACCAATAAAACCGATGGTTCCTCCATTATTTAGTAGAATGTGGAGCAGGTTGGGGACAATATCTGTGGTCAATAAGATGTCACTGATGGACAGTTGTGAGATGAAAAAGTACATTGGAGTGTGGAGGTTCTTGCTGGTGGACACCAGGGTGATGATCAAGAGATTCCCACATACTGTGGCACCAAAAACAAGAAAAAACAGAAGGAATAGAATATTTCTCAAAAGTTGGCTGCATTGAAATCCTAAGAGGAGAAACTCTGTGACCACAGTCCCATTTGTCTGCAAGTAGAATAAGAAAACAAAGAAAATCTAAGTAGACTTCAAATTGCATTATACCAAGTTTTATTTTCGTAGACACATAGGAATACGTTTTTTACATCAACAGGATATGGACAGCAATCTGTATATTGTGAGCCTAAATGTCTCATCCTTGCAATTGATTACAGTATTAAAGGGGTTGTCTCACGTCAGACATTGGGAGCATATCGCTAGGCTATGCCCACAATTAGTGATGAGTGAATCGAAGTCCACAAAGTGGACTTCAATCCGAATTTTAGGATAAATTTGATTCATTGCAAAGCCAAATTTCCTCTTGCTTCGTGGTAGCGAATTGAACTGAAACAGAAAAAAAAAAATCATCCTTACCTGATCCATTTTGCTTGCGACAGGCCGGGCGCTGTCATCTTGAAGATCATGGCCAAAATCCTGTGCGTGGTGACGTATGAAATCACCACGTCGGTGCCGTGATGAAGTAATCGTGGCCTGCGTGAGATTTTGCACCAGACCTTCAATCAAGATGGCAGCGCCCAACTCGTCGTGAGCAAATGGATCAGATAAGTATTATTATTTTTTTTAAAATTTAACACCCGATTACTGCTATCAGATGCCGCGATCATGTATGAATGTGTCAACTGAGGCGTACAATGATGAGGATGGCGCAATCGCCACTCCCTGTCATTGCACCCCCTACTTACAAAGAAATCCACTTTTTATCATAAGAGGATTTTTTTGTAAAATTCGGCGAAGTAGCCGAATCAAATTTTTTTATACTTCGCTCATGTCTACCCACAATGTATGATGGATGCAAGTCCTACCTCTGAGACCTGCACATTTAGAACAGAGCCAGCAAAGTGAGGGAGGGCAGACTGTCCATGCGCCACCGCCCTCTATGGGAGCGCTCGGTTATTTTCGCCAGTCCTATTGAAATAAATTAGAAGCGCACCGCGCAAGCGTGGTCACCACACGATTCACTTCTATAAGGCTGATGGAAATAGTCAAGCCAACTCTCGGCTATTTTGGGCTCTCCCATAGGAATGAATAGACGGCGGCAGTACATTTTTTCTTTTTTTTTGCAACAAATAGGCAATAACAATGGGTTCTAATTATAGGTAACTTTAGCCATACTGACATACAATTGAGAAATAGAGGGTCATTTACTAACAGATATATGCCAATTTTTGGAGTATACCTGTCACAGATTGTGGTGCAAAGGTAATTTGCCTCTTTTCCCCGCTCACGCCAGGTTAAAAATGGGGCTGTGGCATGGGTGGTGAAGGGTGTTATTTTTGCAATGATTTTTTTCAGTGGAAAATGTAAATTTTTGACTTGGAAAAGCATCATTTCGCAATACACTGTCATAAGATGTATATGCAATATGTGAGGCCACCCTGTGGTTGTGATGTGGATTTAAGCCTATCATTAATTTGTATAGTGACAACGTTCTTAAAAGATCCAGCTCTTTGCACATATAAATGATATTCCATATGGGGACATGTCATCACTGACCGAGTTGATTCCCTTTATGTATTTAAAAGTTTCTATCATATCCCCTCTGTCTCTTCTTTCTTCCAAGCTATACATATTAAGGTCCTTTAACCTTTCCTGGTAAGTTTTATCCTGCAATCCATGTACTAGTTTAGTAGCTCTTCTCTGAACTCTCTCTAGAGTATCTATATCCTTCTGGAGATATGGCCTCCAGTACTGAGCACAATACTCCAAGTGAGGTCTCACCAGTGTTCTGTACAGCGGCATAAGCACTTCACTCTTTCTACTGCTTATACCTCTCCCTATACATCCAAGCATTCTGCTGGCATTTCGTGCTGCTCTATTACATTGTCTTCCCACCTTTAAGTCTTCTGAAATAATTACTCCTAAATCCATTTCCTCACATACTGAGGTCAGGACTGTGTCAAATATTCTATATTCTGCCCTTGGGTTTTTACGCCCCAGGTGCATTATCTTGCACTTATCCACATTAAATTTCAGTTTCCAGAGTTCTGACCATTCTTCTAGTTTTCCTAAATCCTTTTCCATTTGGCGTTTCCCTCCAGGAACATCAACCCTGTTACATATCTTTGTGTCATCAGCAAAAAGACAAACCTTACCATCGAGGCCTTTTGCAATATCACTTATGAAGATATTAAACAAAATTGGTCCCAGTACAGATCCCTGTGAAACCCCACTGGTAACATGACCTTGTTTTGAATGTTCTCCATTGACTACAACCCTCTGTTGTCTGTCACTCAGCCACTGCCTAATCCACTCAACAATATGGGATGTCACAGCTAGAGTTGAGCAGACACCTGGATGTTCGGGTTCGACGGGTTCGGCCGAACTTCACAAAAAAGTTTGAGTTCGGGACCCGAACTTGACCCTTTTGAGCACTAAAATGGCTATAAAAATGTCATGGAAAGGGCTAGAGGGCTGCAAATGCCAGCAAAATGTGGTTAAGAGCATGGCAAGTGCTCTGCAAACAAATGTGGATAGGGAAATTACTTTAAATAACATAAAATATGAAAAAATTAAAATCTTGATCTAGGAGGACGAGGTCCATATGGAGTAGGAGGTTGAGGAGGAGGTGGATGTGGCGGTGTAAGTGGAAGAGGCTGTGGAGGAGGAGGTAGCCTACACTGCTTTTTGATTTAAAATTTATAAAAAAAAAATTTAAATTGGGGTACACCCCAAAACATTGGAAAATATAACCTGTGATAACCCCCTCCAGTCGTGTTAAAGGGCTTCTGTCACCCCCAAAACCCTTATTTATTTTTTTGGGCTTGTTAAAATCGTTATTTAACGACTATTCCCTATATAGGGATCTTACCTTTGTCTGTGGCTTCTTTTCATTAAAAAACGATCTTTTAAAATATGCTAATCACTTCACTACCAGCAAGTAGGGCGTCTACTTGCTGGTAGCCGCTGCAAAAAACCGCCCCCCCTCCTCTTGTTGATTGACAGGGCCAGCAGTGCTCTACTCCTCCGGCTGGCACTGTCAGCATTTCAAAAATCCCGCGCCTGTCTTCATTCGGCACAGGCGCTCTGAGAGAATAAGGCTCGTCTTATCAGCACTCCCTTAGTGCGCCTGCGCTGATGACGTCACCGAAAGAGAAGACGTCATCGGCGTAGGCACACTGAGGGAGTGCTGAGGAGGCGAGCCTCCTTCTCTAAGAGCGCCTGCGCCGAATGAAGACAGGCACGGGATTTTTGAAATGCTGACAGGGCCAGCCGGAGGAGGAGAGCACTGCCGGCCCTGTCAATCAACAAGAGGAGGGGGCGGTATTTTGCGGCAGCTACCAGCAAGTAGACGCCCTACTTGCTGGTAGTGAAGTGATTAGCATATTTTAAAAGATTGTTTTTTAATGAAAAGAAGCCACAGACAAAGGTAAGATCCCTATATAGGGAATAATCGTTAAATAACGATTTTAACAAGCCCAAAAAAAAAAAAGAAAGGGTTTTGGGGGTGACAGAAGCCCTTTAAACACACGTTCAGATAATACACTGGCTGCAGGGCAGGCCAGCACCTCCAAGGCGTAAAGGGCAAGCTCAGGCCATGTGCCCAATTTGGAGACCCAGAACTTGCAGGGTGCAGACCCATCAGTCAGTTTGTGTAGGCGTGTGCACACATACTGCCCCTCCATGTCGCACGTCCCCGTGATGTTCACCATCCATTTGTATATCTGCTCTATCAACTTTCAAAGTTCTTTTCTGCGCCTACCATGTTGATCACGATTATCATCGAATCAGGGATCCACACCGGTGAAGGAGCCTGAGAAAGGGATAGCACATCCAAGGGAGATCAATGAAATTTTATTGTGATCGAGCGGAAATGTGGGAGAAGCTATTAAAACTGAAGAATCAAAGGAAAGGAGGGGGCGGGCGGCAATTACCCACTCCCGACTTGGGGAGGTAGTGATGATAAATAACATTAAAGGACTCTTATGATGCCCTTTTTATTGGAATGATTAATAAAAAATTATTGGGTATTTAGGATTTGGAAACGCTTTGTTGACTCTAGATAACTTCTGCCTGATCGCACGTTCCTGTGACGTCCACCATCCATTTGGATATCTTCTCTATCAACTTTCGATGTTCTTTTCTGAGCCTACCATGTTGATCACGGTTATCGGCGAATCAGGGTTCCACGCCAGAGAGGGAGCGTGAGAAAGAAAGAGAGACCACATCTAAGGGAGGTTAATTTTTTAAAATTAAATATGATCGAGCGGAAAAGTGAGACATTATTAAAGCGCAAATGTGGGACAAGTTGTTAAAGTTTAAGCATTGAATGAAAGGAGGGGGCTCGCATCAATTAAAGAATTTTTGAAATTTAATTCCCTGTCACCTATGCAGAACAGGGGTTTGTATACGGCAAAATTGATAAAATGTCACCTTGTAACAGACGATTTTTTGAAATTTATGTCCCTATCACCTATGCAAAGCAGGGGTTTAATCACGGCAAAAATTGTCAAATGTCTCCCAAGAATGTAACAGACAAATTAGTGAAATGTTTTTATCTGTCTACTAGGTATAGCAGGGGTATTTCACACCCCAAAATTGGTGAATTTCACCAGAAAATGTAAAGGACAAATAAGTGACATTTTTTTACCTGTCTACTAGGTATAGCAGTGGTATATCACACCCAAAAATTGGTGATTTTCACCCGAAAATTTAACAGACAAATTAGTGTAATGACATAAAATAAAATACGCACAAATTAAAAAAATAAACTTGATTTATGAGGTGGAGGTCTATATGGAGTAGGAGTTTGGAGTATGGAGTAGGCGGTGGACATAGCGGTGTAGGTGGAAGCGGTGGTGGAGGAGGACAAGGTAGCCAACACTGGTTTTTGGTTTTAATTTTAATTTTAATTTTTTTTTTATTAGGTTACACTCCAAAAGAGTGTGAAATATCCAAAATACAAGAATGAGCAATTGCGCTGTAGAATAACTGCAGCGTCCCGCTCAGGACACGTGGAAACTGCACAATCACTGTAAAACTGCATTTTTGCATTGCATGTTATCTGCATTACATCATCTGTTGTATTCCTGTTCATAGGCTGGCTAGGTGCAATTTATACATCCCACCACTAGATAGGGATAGCACTTAACCCATATAAATACTTAGGTCAGGCCTAGCATAGTGAAGAAAGAGAGAGGTGAAGGAGAGGAGTAGAGTGAGTTGTTAAGCTGAGGCTACACACCACAGAGTAGTGGGTGAAGTCTGATGTAGCAATGAGGTAGAGCCAAGGTATGAGGGACAGGAGAGCGTTTTCCTCCTGTGATCCTCTTAGTTCCTACATCCTACAACCAGAGGATAGTGTTTGTGTCCCTGGAAGAAAACCAAGCTAAAAAGAGACATCGGTGATAACAGCCACTACCTAAGGCTTAATGGGCACCTTTGAACATGGTGGAGGACAATCTAGCTACAGGCAGCCTCGCCATACATTAAAGAATACAGATTAGCTACCTGTTCAAGGGCTTGGAAAATACAGAAACAATAGGACTAAGCATACCAGTAAATACTACAGGCAAACTCACCAAATTACACTGGTTTAAAAGGGACCTTGAAGCGTAGTTAACCCCTTAAGGACCGGGCTCATTTTCACCTTAAGGACCAGGCCATTTTTTGCAAATCTGACCAGTGTCACTTTAAGTGCTCATAACTTTAAAACGCTTTGACTTACCCAAGCCGTTCTGAGACTGTTTTTTCGTCACATATTGTACTTCATGTCACTGCTAAAATTGGGTCCAAAAAGTAATTTTTTTTGCATAAAAAAATACAATTTTTACCAAAAATTTTGAAAAATTAGCAAATTTCAAAGTTTCAGTTTCTCTACTTCTGTAATACATAGTAATACCCCCAAAAATTGTGATGACTTTACATTCCCCATATGTCTACTTCATGTTTGTAGCATTTTTTGGGGATGTTACAAGGCTTAGAAGTTTAGAAGCAAATTTTGAAATTTTCAGAAATCTTCAAAATCCCACTTTTTATGGACCAGTTCAGGTTTGAAGTCATATTGTGAGGCTTAGATAATAGAAACCTCCCAAAAATGACCCCATTCTAGAAGCTTCACCCCTCAAGGTATTCAAAACAGTTTTTTCAAACTTTATTAACCCTTTAGGTCTTCCACAAGAGTTAATGGCAGATGGAGAAACAATTTAGAAATTTCTATTTTTTGGAAAATTTTCCAATATAATCAATTTTTTCCAGGAGTAAAACAAGGGTTAACTGCCAAACAACACTCAAAATGGGTTGCCCTGATTCTGTAGTTTGCAAAAACACCCCATATGTGGTCGTAAACTACTGTTTAACCGAACGGTAGCACATAGAAGGAGGGGAACACCATATGGGTTTTGGATTTGGCAGGACTGGTTTTGTTTATACCATGTCCCATTTGAAGCCCCCTGTTGCACCCCATGAATAGAAATTTCAAAAAAGTGACTCCATCTAAGAAAGTACACCCTCAAGGTATTCAAAACTGGGTTTACAAACTTTGTTAACCCTTTAGGTGTTCCACAAGAGTTAATGGCAGAGAAACAATTTAGAAATTTCTATTTTTTGGAAAATTTTCCAATATAATAAATTTTTCCCAGGAGTAAAACAAGGGTTAACTGCCAAACAACACTCAAAATGGGTTGCCCTGATTCTGTAGTTTGCAGAAACACCCCATATCTGGTCGTAAACTACTATTTGGCTAAACGGCAGGACATAAAAGAAGGGGAACACCATATGGTTTTTGGAAGGCAGATTTTGCTGGACTGGTTTATTTACACCATGTACCCTTTCAAGCCCCCTGATGCACCCCTAGAGTAGAAACTCCATAAAAGTGACCCCATCTAGGAAACTACGGGATAAGGTGGTTGTTGTTTTGGGACTATTTTTGGGGTAAATTTGATTTTTGGTTGCTCTATTTTACTCTTTTTTGAGGCAATGTAACAAAAAAATCAAATTCTAAAATTGTTTCTACATTCGCGATTTAGTTTTGTGGAACACCTAAAGGGTTAACATAGTTTGTAAAGTAACTTTTGAATACCTTGAGGGGTGTAGTTTCTTAGATGGGGTCACTTTTTTGGAGTTTCTAGTCTAGGCTACATCAGGGGGGGCTTCTAATGGGACATGGTGTAAAAAAAAAAACTGTCCTTCAAAATCTGCCTTCCAGAAACCGTGTGGAGTTCCCTTCGTTCTATGCCCTGCCGTGCGGCTATATAGCCATTTACGACCACATATGGGGTGTTTCTGCAAACTACAGAATCGGGGCAATAAATATTTAGTTTTGTTTGGCTGTTAACCCTTGCTTTATTACCGGCAAAATGGATTCAAATTGAAATTTTGCCCAAAAATGGGTTTTGGCACAGTTTTTATTTTACATTTTTAACACCGTTCATCCGAGGCGTTTGGTCAAAAGTTATTGTTATAGCGACGATCTTTACGCACGCGACGATGCCCAATATGTATGGCTCTCAGACTTTGGAAACACTAAGCAGGCATCCTAAAACTGCGGACCTCCAGATGTTGTAAAACTACAATTTCCACCATGACCTGCTGATGGCTGTAGGTTGTCTGGGCATGCTGGGAGTTATAGTTTTACAACATCTGGAGGGCCGCAGTTTGAGGATGCCTGCACTAAAACTAATATTTTTTGGGGAAAGAAAAATTGTTTCCGTGTCTCCAAAGTCTGAGAGCCATAGTGTTTTATGTTCTCTAGTGGAATGTTGGGGATTATAAAAATTTTGTACTCCATGGAAGTGTGATACTCCCTGAAGCAATTGATAATGCAGAGGCCCGGATGATCGGGGCACGTGTCACATTGAGTAGTGGTGTCCTTCCGTATCCCCCTCTTGTGACACACTCTGCACTTTTTTTGGGTTCGTCCCTTCTTTCCAGTATGGGGGACCACACCTGAAAAGTGTTGGTCAGGGACGATCCGGGCGCCTCCAGTTCCCGAGGTACTCCGGCCTGCTCTTTCCCGGTCCGAAAAGATCAGGGCCTTGAGGACTGCCTCATAGAACTGGAGGAATGTCCCTGTGCTGCCAGCGCTTCGGGATAGTACAAAAAAGTTGTACATGGCAACCTGTACCAAGTAGACCGCAACTTTTTTGTACCATGCCCGGGTTTTGCGCATGGCGTTATATGGCGTGAGGACTTGATCAGAGAGATCAACTCCTCCCATATACCGATTGTAGTCGACGATACAATCGGGCTTAAGGACCGTTGCCGCGGTACCTCGCACAGGGACAGGGGTGGTGTCGTTACCGTGGATTGTGGACAGCATAAGGACATCCCTCTTGTCCTTATACCTGACCAGCAATAGGTTTCCACTGGTAAGGGCACGGGTCTCACCCCTGGGGATAGGTACCTGGAGGGGGTAGGCAGGGAGGCCGCATTGATTTTTCCACACGGTCCCACAAGCGAACGTGGATCTGGTGGCAAGGGACCTGAACAAGGGAATGCTAGTATAAAAGTTATCCACGTACAAGTGGTAACCATTATCCAGCAGTGGGTACATAAGGTCCCACACGAGTTTCCCGCTAACACTCAGAGTGGGGGGGGACATTCTGGGGGTTGAATATGGGAATCTCGCCCCTCGTACACACGAAATTTGTAAGTGTACCCTGCAGTACTCTCACAAATTTTGTATAGCTTCACCCCATACCTCGCCCGCTTTGTGGGAATGTATTGGCGGAAACTGAGTCTCCCCTTGAACGCAACGAGAGACTCATCAACCGCGACCTCCCTTCCAGGTACGTAGGCCTCCATGAATTTGGCCCCAAAGTGATCGATGACCGGCCGTATCTTATACAGCCGGTCATAGGCAGGATCACCTCGGGGTGGACATGCTGCATTATCGGAATAATGCAGACATTTCCGGATGGCCTCAAACCGTGTACGTGTCATGACCATACTGTACAGTGGGGTCTGGTATAGGACGTCCCCACTCCAGTATTGCCTGACACTGGGTTTTTGGACTAGACCCATATGCAGCACGAGGCCCCAAAATGTCCTCATTTCGGCTGCACTGACCGGCGTCCAGCCACCGGGTCTAGCCAAAAATGAGCCTGGGTTTTGAGCGACGAACTGTTGGGCGTACAGATTCGTCTGCTCTACCATCAAATTCCCCAGTGGGTTACTGAAAAAAAAAATAAAATAGTCTATTTCAGTAAACCCCACTGTGGGAATCTGGATTCCAGGGGTGGGGGGGGGGGGGGCAAGTGGCAGGGGGGGGTCTGGGTTAGGGTTAGATGGATAGATGGAAGTTTGGAATAAAAGTACTTTTTCTTTTTTTTTTCTAACTTACTTTTCCCTTCTTTCCCTGCCTAACGGTGCCTCTCCCTCACTGACCCTAACCTACCTGGGTGGCGATGGGTGCAGGAGGGTGATGGATGCCGATTAGGGGGACACAGGAGCTGGTGCTGGACGATGCTGCGCGGTCAGGGTGCTGGACAGGAAGAGGAGGGGAGAGAGGAGCGCAGGAAGTTTGAATCTCGCGCCTCTCTCCCCTGCACCAATCAGCACCAGGGCCAGCACCGCCTCTCCAAATCCTCGGACTGCGATAGGTGGTGTATAATTACGCCACCGATCGCAGTCTTTTTCCTGTTCATCGGGTCACAGGACACCCGAATGGACCGGAAACGCAGAAAACCGCTGGTCTGAATTGACCTGCGGTTTTCTGCGATCGCCGATACGGGGGGGTCAAATGACCCCCCCCTGTGTTGTTACGGGATGCCGGCTGAATGATTTCAGCCGGCGTCTCGTTCCGATTAACCCCCGCGGCGCCGGAATTCCGATTTTAAGTCAGGACGTACCGGTACGTCCTTGGTCCTTAAGGGGTTAAAACCCAGCCAAACCTATTAACAGTGGATCAACAAAATTCCTCTAAAGAACTAAAGACTGTATTCTGTCTGGATGTATATGCCGCAACTGGAACCAACTTCAGTAAAAGTTGTGAGTTGTATCCTACCACTGTCTACTTCATTCTTCAATTTAATTACAACTGGTTGTACCACCATTAACGGTACTGGCGTCACGACAAATACCACCAAGGGACCCAGCCGCCACAAGCACCCTAAACACCACTGCCATCAAAGGCACCTCCACCTACATCTAGGCTGGTGCTTCCCTACCACAGAGTGTGCCATGGAGGATTTCATGCTGTGTTCCTCATCACTGTGCTGCTGGCCCAGGGAGGCTTTCTGCTAACCGTGAGTAAACCGATGAACTGTATTACTACTGGCCCCTCATCGGCCCACCGTGCACCTCACGTGTAGCCCCTGCGGTTCTGGCACGCCACAAAACAATGGATGGTTAAGGCTGGTATACATGTCTATTCTGCACAAGGTACGGACAAGTCCTGTGGGATCCATGCTTGGTTCACTTTAATGAACGTGAGCTTGTCCACATTGGGAGAGTGCATGTATGAGTGCATCTACATATGTATATGGTGAGGGCATGTATGAGTGCATCCAGTGTATATGAGTGCATCTATGTATATGGTGAGCACATATATGAGTGTGCCCATGTATGTGGAGAGTGTGTGTATGAGTGCATCTATGTATATGTTGAGTGCGTGTGTATGAGCGCGTCCATGTATGTGGCAAAAGTTTATATGACTACATCTATGTATATGGTGAGCACATGTATGAGTGTGTCCATGTATGTGGAGAGAGTGTAAATGACTGCGTCCATGTATGTGGAGAGAGCGTGTATGACTGCTTCCATGTACATGGAGAGTGCGTGTATGACTGCGTCCATGTATGTGGAGAGTGCGTGTATGACTGCGTCCATGTATGTGGAGAATGTGTGTATGACTGCATCCATGTATGTAGAGAGTGCGTGTATGACTGGGTCCATGTATGTGGAGAGTGCGTCCATGTACGTGGAGAGTGTGTGTATGACTGCGTCCATATATGTGGAGAGTGAGTGTATGACTGCGTCCATGAATGTGGAGAGTGCGTTTATGTACGTGGACAGTGCGTGTATGACTGCGTCCATCTACATGGAGAATGCATGTATGACTGATTCCATGTACATGGAGAGTGCGTGTATGACTGTGTCCATGTATGTGGAGACTGCGTTTATGTATGACTGCGTCCATGTATGTGGAGAGTGCGTTTATGACTGCGTCAATGTATGTGGAGAGTGCGTTTATGTATGACTGCGTCCATGTATGTGGAGAGTGCGTTTATGTATGACTGCGTCCATGTACGTGGAGAATGCGTTTATGACTGCGTCAATGTATGTGGAGAATGCATGTATGACTGCGTCCATGTATGTGGAGAGTGCGTGTATGACTGCGTCCATGTATGTGGAGAGTGCGTCCATGTATATGGTGAGCATATTTATGACTGCGTCCATGTATGTGGAGAGTTGCGTGTATGACTGCTTCCATGTACATGGAGAGTGCGTGTATGACTGTGTCCATGTATGTGTAGAGTGCATTTATGACTGCGTCAATGTATGTGGAGAATGCATGTATGACTGCGTCCATGTATGTGGAGAGTGCGTGTATGACTGCGTCCATGTATGTGGAGAGTGCGTCCATGTATATGGTGAGCATATGTATGACTGCGTCCATCCATGTGGAGAGTGCATGTATGACTGCTTCCATGTATGTGGAGAGTGCGTGTATGACTGCATCCATGTATGTGGAGAGTGCGTGTATGACTGCGTCCATGTATGTGGAGAGTGCATGTATGACTGCTTCCATGTATGTGGAGAGTGCGTGTATGACTGAGTCCATGTATGTGGAGAGTGTGTGTATGACTGTGTCCATGTATGTGGAGAATGTGTGTATGACTGCGTCCATGTATGTGGAGAGTGCGTGTATGACTGCGACAATTTATGTGGAGAGTGCGTGTATGACTGCGTCCATGTATGTGGAGAGTGCGTGTATGACTGCGTCCATGTATGTGGAGAGTGTGTGTATAACTGCATCCATGTATGTGGAGAGTGCGTCCATGTATGTGGAGAGTGCGTGTATGACTGCATCCATGTATGTGGAGAGTGCGTCCATGTATGTGGAGAGTGCGTGTATGACTGCGTCCATGTATGTGGAGAGTGCATCCATGTATGTGGAGAGTGTGTGTATGACTGCATCCATGTATGTGGAGAGTGTGTGTATGAGTGCGTCCATGTATGTGGAGAGTGCATCAATGTATGTGGAGAGTGCGTGTATGACTGCGTCCATGTATGTGGATAGTGTGTGTATGACTGCGTCCATGTATGTGGAGAGTGCGTGTATGACTGCGTCCATGTATGTGGAGAGTGCGTGTATGACTGCGTCCATGTATGTGGAGAGTGCGTGTATGACTGCGTCCATGTATGTGTAGAGTGCGTGTATGACTGCGTCCATGTATGTGGAGAGTGTGTGGATAACTGCGTTCTATGTATGTGGAGAGTGCGTGTATGACTGCGTCCATGTATGTGGAGAGTGAGTCCATGTATGTGGAGAGTGCGTGTATGACTGCATCCATGTATGTGGAGAGTGCGTCCATGTATGTGGAGAGTGCGTGTATGACTGCGTCCATGTATGTGGAGAGTGCATTCATGTATGAGGAGAGTGTGTGTATGACTGCATCCATGTATGTGGAGAGTGTGTGTATGACTGCGTCCATGTATGTGGAGAGTGCGTGTATGACTGCGTCCATGTATGTGGAGAGTGCATCAATGTATGTGGAGAGTGCGTGTATGACTGCGTCCATGTATGTGGATAGTGCGTTTATGACTGCGTCCATGTATGTGGAGAGTGTGTGTATGACTGCGTCCATGTATGTGGAGAGTGCGTGTATGACTGCGTCCATGTATGTGGAGAGTGCATTCATGTATGAGGAGAGTGTGTGTATGACTGCATCCATGTATGTGGAGAGTGTGTGTATGACTGCGTCCATGTATGTGGAGAGTGCGTGTATGACTGCGTCCATGTATGTGGAGAGTGCATCAATGTATGTGGAGAGTGCGTGTATGACTGCGTCCATGTATGTGGATAGTGCGTTTATGACTGCGTCCATGTATGTGGAGAGTGTGTGTATGACTGCGTCCATCCATGTGGAGAGTGCATGTATGACTGCGTCCATGTATGTCGAGAGAGCGTGTATGACTGCTTCCATGTATGTGGAGAGTGCGTGTATGACTGCTTCCATGTATGTGGAGAGTGCGTGTATGACTGCGTCCATGTATGTGGAGAGTGCGTGTATGACTGCTTCCATGTATGTGGAGAGTGCGTGTATGACTGCGTCCATGTATGTGGAGAGTGCGTGTATGACTGCGTCCATGTATGTGGAGAGTGCGTGTATGACTGCTTCCATGTATGTGGAGAGTGCGTGTATGACTGCGTCCATGTATGTGGAGAGTGTGTGTATGACTGCGTCCATGTATGTGGAGAGTGCGTTTATGACTGCGTCAATGTATGTGGAGAGTGCGTTTATGTATGACTGCGTCCATGTATGTGGAGAGTGCGTTTTATGACTGCGTCAATGTATGTGGAGAATGCGTGTATGACTGCTTCCATGTACGTGGAGAGTGCGTGTATGACTGCATCCATGTACGTGGAGAGTGCGTGTATGACTGCGTCCATGTATGTGGAGAGTGCGTTTATGTATGACTGCGTCCATGTATGTGGAGAGTGCGTTTATGACTGCGTCAATGTATGTGGAGAATTCATGTATGACTGCGTCCATGTATGTGAAGAGTGCGTCCATGTATATGGTGAGCATATTTATGACTGCGTCCATGTATGTGGAGAGTGCGTGTATGACTGTGTCCATGTATGTGGAGAGTGCGTGTATGACTGCGTCCATGTATGTGGAGAGTGCATGTATGACTGCTTCCATGTATGTGGAGAGTGCATGTATGACTGCTTCCATGTATGTGGAGAGTGCGTGTATGACTGCATCCATGTATGTGGAGAGTGAGTGTATGAGTGCGTCCATGTATGTGGAGAATGTGTGTATGACTGCGTCCATGTATGTGGAGAGTGCGTGTATGACTGCGTCAATTTATGTGGAGAGTGCGTGTATGACTGCGTCCATGTATGTGGAGAGTGCGTCCATGTATATGGTGAGCATATGTATGACTGCGTCCATCCATGTGGAGAGTGCATGTATGACTGCTTCCATGTATGTGGAGAGTGCGTGTATGACTGCATCCATGTATGTGGAGAGTGCGTGTATGACTGCGTCCATGTATGTGGAGAGTGCATGTATGACTGCTTCCATGTATGTGGAGAGTGCGTGTATGACTGCGTCCATGTATGTGGAGAATGTGTGTATGACTGCGTCCATGTATGTGGGGAGTGCGTGTATGACTGCGTCCATGTATGTGGAGAGTGTGTGTATGAGTGCGTCCATGTATGTGGAGAATGTGTGTATGACTGCGTCCATGTATGTGGAGAGTGCGTGTATGACTGCGTCAATTTATGTGGAGAGTGCGTGTATGACTGCGTCCATGTATGTGGAGAGTGCGTCCATGTATATGGTGAGCATATGTATGACTGCATCCATGTATGTGGAGAGTGCGTGTATGACTGCGTCCATGTATGTGGAGAGTGTGTGTATAACTGCGTCCATGTATGTGGAGAGTGCGTCCATGTATGTGGAGAGTGCATGTATGACTGCATCCATGTATGTGGAGAGTGTGTCCATGTATGTGGAGAGTGCGTGTATGACTGCGTCCATGTCTGTGGAGAGTGCATCCATGTATGAGGAGAGTGTGTGTATGACTGCATCCATGTATGTGGAGAGTGTGTGTATGACTGCGTCCATGTATGTGGAGAGTGCATCAATGTATGTGGAGAGTGCGTGTATGACTGCGTCCATGTATGTGGAGAGTGTGTGTATGACTGCGTCCATGTATGTGGATAGTGCGTTTATGACAGCGTCCATGTATGTGGAGAGTGTGTGTATGACAGCGTCCATGTATGTGGAGAGTGTGTGTATGACTGCGTCCATGTATGTGGAGAGTGCGTGTATGACTGCGTCCATGTATGTGGAGAGTGTGTGTATGACTGCGTCCATCCATGTGGAGAGTGCATGTATGACTGCTTCCATGTATGTGGAGAGTGCGTGTATGACTGCATCCATGTATGTGGAGAGTGCGTGTATGACTGCGTCCATGTATGTGGAGAGTGCGTGTATGACTGCTTCCATGTATGTGGAGAATGTGTGTATGACTGCGTCCATGTATGTGGAGAGTGCGTGTATGACTGCGTCAATTTATGTGGAGAGTGCGTGTATGACTGCGTCCATGTATGTGGAGAGTGCGTCCATGTATGGTGAGCATATGTATGACTGCATCCATGTATGTGGAGAGTGCGTGTATGACTGCGTCCATGTATGTGGAGAGTGTGTGTATAACTGCGTCCATGTATGTGGAGAGTGCGTCTATGTATGTGGAGAGTGCGTGTATGACTGCATCCATGTATGTGGAGAGTGCGTCCATGTATGTGGAGAGTGCGTGTATGACTGCGTCCATGTATGTGGAGAGTGCGTGTATGACTGCGTCCATGTATGTGGAGAGTGCATCCATGTATGTGGAGAGTGTGTGTATGACTGCATCCGTGTGTGTATGAGTGCGTCCATGTATGTGGAGAGTGCATCAATGTATGTGGAGAGAGCGTGTATGACTGCATCCATGTATGTGGAGAGTGTGTGTATGAGTGCGTCCATGTATGTGGAGAGTGCGTGTATGACTGCGTCCATGTATGTGGAGAGTGTGTGTATGAGTGCGTCCATGTATGTGGAGAGTGTGTGTATGACTGCATCCATGTATGTGGAGAGTGCGTCCATGTATGTGGAGAGTGCGTGTATGACTGCATCCATGTATGTGGAGAGTGCGTCCATGTATGTGGAGAGTGCGTGTATGACTGCGTCCATGTATGTGGAGAGAGCGTGTATGACTGCGTCCATGTATGTGGAGAGAGCGTGTATGAGTGCGTCCATGTATGTGGAGAGTGTGTGTATGAGTGCGTCCATGTATGTGGAGAGTGCGTGTATGACTGCGTCCATGTATGTGGAGAGTGTGTGTATGACTGCGTCCATGTACGTGGAGAGTGCGTGTATGACTGCGTCCATGTTTGTGGAGAGTGTGTGTATGAGTGCGTCCATGTATGTGGAGAGTGCGTGTATGACTGCGTCGATGTATGTGGAGAGAGCGTGTATGACTGCGTCCATGTATGTGGAGAGAGCGTGTATGAGTGCGTCCATGTATGTGGAGAGTGTGTGTATGAGTGCGTCCATGTATGTGGAGAGTGCGTGTATGACTGCGTCCATGTATGTGGAGAGTGTGTGTATGACTGCGTCTATGTACGTGGAGAGTGCGTGTATGACTGCGTCCATGTATGTGGAGAGTGTGTGTATGAGTGCGTCCATGTATGTGGAGAGTGCGTGTATGACTGCCTCCATGTATGTGGAGAGTGCGTGTATGACTGCGTCCATGTATGTGGAGAGTGCGTGTATGACTGCGTCCATGTATGTGGAGAGTGTGTGTATGACTGCGTCCATGTATGTGGAGAGTGCATCAATGTATGTGGAGAGTGTGTGTATGACTGCCTCCATGTATGTGGAGAGTGCGTGTATGACTGCCTCCATGTATGTGGAGAGTGCGTGTATGACTGCGTCCATGTATGTGGAGAGTGCGTGTATGACTGCGTCCATGTATGTGGAGAGTGTGTGTATGACTGCGTCCATGTATGTGGAGAGTGCATCAATGTATGTGGAGAGTGTGTGTATGACTGCCTCCAAGTATGTGGAGAGTGCGTGTATGACTGCCTCCATGTATGTGGAGAGAGCGTGTATGACTGCGTCCATGTATGTGGAGAGAGCGTGTATGAGTGCGTCCATGTATGTGGAGAGTGTGTGTATGAGTGCGTCCATGTATGTGGAGAGTGCGTGTATGACTGCGTCCATGTATGTGGAGAGTGTGTGTATGACTGCGTCCATGTACGTGGAGAGTGCGCGTATGACTGCGTCCATGTATGTGGAGAGTGTGCGTATGAGTGCGTCCATGTATGTGGAGAGTGCGTGTATGAGTGCGTCCATGTATGTGGAGAGTGCGTGTATGACTGCGTCCATGTATGTGGAGAGTGTGTGTATGACTGCGTCCATGTATGTGGAGAGTGCGTGTATGACTGCCTCCATGTATGTGGAGAGTGCGTGTATGATTGCGTCCATGTATGTGGAGAGTGCGTGTATGACTGCCTCCATGTATGTGGAGAGTGCGTGTATGACTGCTTCCATGTATGTGGAGAGTGCGTGTATGACTGCGTCCATGTATGTGGAGAGTGCATCAATGTATGTGGAGAGTGTGTGTATGACTGCCTCCATGTATGTGGAGAATGTGTGTATGACTGCGTCCATGTATGTGGAGAGTGCGTGTATGACTGCGTCCATGTATGTGGAGAGTGCGTGTATGACTGCGTCCATGTATGTGGAGAGTGCGTGTATGACTGCGTCCATGTATGTGGAGAGTGTGTGTATGACTGCGTCCATGTATGTGGAGAGTGCGTGTATGACTGCGTCCATGTATGTGGAGAGTGCGTGTATGACTGCGTCCATGTATGTGGAGAGTGCGTGTATGACTGCGTCCATGTATGTGGAGAGTGCGTGTATGACTGCGTCCATGTATGTGGAGAGTGTGTGTATGACTGCGTCCATGTATGTGGAGAGTGTGCGTATGAGTGCGTCCATGTATGTGGAGAGTGCGTGTATGAGTGCGTCCATGTATGTGGAGAGTGCGTGTATGACTGCGTCCATGTATGTGGAGAGTGTGTGTATGACTGCGTCCATGTATGTGGAGAGTGCGTGTATGACTGCCTCCATGTATGTGGAGAGTGCGTGTATGATTGCGTCCATGTATGTGGAGAGTGCGTGTATGACTGCCTCCATGTATGTGGAGAGTGCGTGTATGACTGCTTCCATGTATGTGGAGAGTGCGTGTATGACTGCGTCCATGTATGTGGAGAGTGCATCAATGTATGTGGAGAGTGCGTGTATGACTGCGTCCATGTATGTGGAGAGTGTGTGTATGACTGCGTCCATGTATGTGGAGAGTGCGTGTATGACTGCGTCCATGTATGTGGAGAGTGCGTGTATGACTGCGTCCATGTATGTGGAGAGTGCGTGTATGACTGCGTCCATGTATGTGGAGAGTGCGTGTATGACTGCGTCCATGTATGTGGAGAGTGTGTGTATGACTGCGTCCATGTATGTGGAGAGAGCGTGTATGAGTGCCTCCATGTACGTGGAGAGTGCGTGTATGACTGCGTCCATGTACGTGGAGAGTGCGTGTATGACCGCGTCCATGGCTGCAGTATGAAAGATACAGAGGCTAAAATACTCGTGGATATGTAGAGGTAAATCAGACGGGTCTATTACTATTGCAGCGCAAGTTTTAAAGGGGTTGAGTTGAATATAAACTGATAAAAAACAATAAAGTTGTGCTAAAAATTACAGGCAAATAAATAAATACAGTAAATAAAAAGTCACAAAATAGCCATATGAGAGGGGTTTGCACAGGAGGAGGGGGTTTGTGAATAAGTGTGTAAGTGTCTGGGGGGCCCCGTATAAAAAATTGCTGTGGGGCCCAGTCAGTTCTAGCTACGCCTCTGGATCTATTACTACTGATTTTAGGTTGTTTGCACTATGTTATACATCAGTAATTCCAGTAATCCTTGCTTGTTATTGGGGTGAAAGTGCTGTCTGACACCACCAGTTTTGGGGTATATTTTGGTAAAAAATAACTATTTCGATTCACCCTTGCTTCTTTAAGTAAAGTGCGGTTTTATACAGCCAGTTTTGGGGTGTATACAAAATGTTTCTGGAGCAAGCAGAAGAAGAGGGGGTGGCAGCAGCAGTCGCAGCGACAGCCCTGAGCTCTCAGTGTCATCTAGCGGTCGTGTCTTGACAGGCAACCCAGCGGTCCTTGAATGGTTGACTCGGGCTTCTACTTCGTCTCGAAAGTGACATCAGACACCCCCAGCCAGGAATCTGTGGGTTCCTCTGACACGACCCTTAGTTGGAATGGCCGGGAACAAGCTCTGTGCCCCACCTGCCCTCAACATGCCTCTCTCATTTTCTGTTCCCTAAGCTCAAAAAGTATTGTATGCCGTCGGCTTGGCTCCACTTTTCAGCGAGGATCAGATTCTAGAAGACAGTCAGCAGCTACTGCCCAGCCAAGATATGGAGGAGAGATCCGCTGCTTCCTCCAGTAGGTGGGCATGTAGTGATGATGAGAGTCACGCAAAAGCTGGTGGTGCGAATGGTCAGGCACAATGCCCTGAAACTGGTGAGGATGACATCAGTGACGTGCAGACATTAGTGGACGATGATGTGGCCGATCGCACATGGGAGACGGGTAAAAAGGGGGCCTCATCCTCATCATCAGGAGAATAGGATCACAGCTTGCGCTTGAGGCAGTGGCTGAGCCAGCATGATGGTAGCATGGCCAGGAGTCAGCAGGGTGGCAGCACTGGGAGGTTGGGAACCAAATGTGCCCAGGCTAGACCGTCCACTACGCAGGAGGCTACCTGTCTGGAAAGAATTTGCTGTGCAGGGGTTCATGGAGGCAGCGGTAGTGGGCAGTCAGCACGGAGTGGAGGGGGGAACCATACTCAGCGGTGTGGCAGTTTTTCATAAAGCCGCCGGAAGACGTCAGCAAGGCCATTTGCAGAATCTCTGGGCAGAAGTGAAACGTGGCCAAGGTGCCAATGCTGGGACCATGCCAATGTGTCAACACATGCAGCGTCACTATAAAGAGGCCTGGTAAACCAGTGGCAGCAACCAGTGGCCCACACCCCTTTTCCGCAAGTCAAGGCTCCACCACCTCAGCAGAAGGGACCTGTGTTTCCTTCCCATCATCTGCTGGTGCGTGCACTCATCCAACAGCGCAGAAGCTGAACGTGCTCCTGGCTAAGTTGCTGGTACTACAGTCTCTCCCTTTCTCTGTGGTGGACTCTGCATCTTTTAGAGAACTGATGGCTTGTGTCGAGCCCAGGTAGAGAGTTCAAAGCCGTCATTACTTCTCTAAAAAAGGTAGTACCAGCCCTGCACACATATATTGAACAGAAGGTGGTCCTTGAACCTGTCAGTGTCTGCTAAAGTTCACGGCAGCGCCAACGTGTGGAGCTGTAACTGCGGTCATGGACAATATATGTCCTTTACGGCCCACTGGGTAAATGTGGTTCCTGCCCAGCCACACCAGCATCTTGGCCAGGTGATGGCACTACCGCCACTAGTCTCAAGCTGTGGGTCCTGCGCTGCCTCCTCATCCTCCACCATGTCCTCAGCCTCCACTGCAGGGACAATTCACAGTGTTCCTCCAGCATACCACATGTGCAGGGCACGGCGGTGTCACGCTGTTCTGCACCTAGTTTGCCTTGTCTCCCATCAAGAAATAAAATCATAGCTGTCTCTTTGCCAACTTAAAATCTGAACCATGGTCACTGACAATGGGAAGAACATTGTGTTGGTGCTGCGTCAAGGAGGGCTAAGCCTAGCACCCTGTATGGCGCACATGGTTAATCTGGTTGTAAAGCAGTTCCTGAAGTCTTCTACCCATCTGCAAGACATCCTGAAAATGGCCAGAAAACTGTTTGTGCACTTCAGCCCTTCTGACACTGCAAAGCACACCCTTCTTGAGCTGCAAAGGCAGAATGGCATTCCCCAACATTGCCTGATATGCAACGTTTCCACTCATTGGAACTCCACCCTCCATATGTTGCACTACCTTGTGGCAGCTCCTGCGTGACACCTGCCGTTTGCTCAGGCCCTTTGAGGAGGCCACTATATTTTTCAGTCGCCAGGATTACAGGATGAATATCATTCCACTGCTTCATGTTCTAGAACAGATGCTGCTAAATCTGTCTGGCCAGGGGAAAGTACATGTGGTCCCTACATCTTACGGCCACCTGAGCCCTGTGGAGGCTGAACTGGAGGAGGAGGAGGAGAAGGACATTAACGCACAAGCAATGTATACAGAAATGGGTGGTTTTTCTGTATAAGTGACAGGATAGGAGGAGCAGGAGAAGGTAGAGGGCGATGAGAAAGACCAAGTAGATGACTCCAATACACAGTGGCAGTATGCAGTGGAGATGGAGGCAGGGAGTCCCTTCGAGTCCTTTCCGCAAATGGCCGGATGCCTGCTCGGTTGCTTGCATAGTGACAGCTAAATTGTCACAATTCAGCAGATGGATGACTAATGGCTCCCCACCAGGTTAGACCCGCACTATCGGTCCAAAATAGGGGCCTTTTTTACACCCAACGAGAGGGAGGATAAACTGAACTACTATCAAGACATCCAATGTAGTCAGTTGGCCACTGCCTATGCGCGCCATCGCCCATCCTCACGAAGATTTGACTGGGGGCCCCTCTGCGCTCACGTTCCACTGCCATGGGCGCTGGAGCCCGGGGGGGGGGGGGGGGAGGCAGGAGCAGTACCAGCTCCACCAGCAGCAATTTAAGTCTAGAGTTTCTGATGAGCACTTTTCTTCACCCACCTAGTGAAGAAACCACCCAGCAGCAGTGAGACATGGAGGCAGAACCCTGAACCAGCAGGTTGTGGCATACTAGGACTGCACCTTGCCATCCCACATGGAAAATCCCCTGGACTACTGGGCAGCTAAAATTTATTTGTGGCCGCAACTGGCCGAGTTTGCCCTAGACAAGCTTTCCTGCCCGGCCAGTAGTGTGGAATCAGAACGGGTGTTTAGTCCGGCTGGGGGCATAGTTACCCAAGGGAGAACTCTCCTTTCCACCCAAAATGTGGAGAGACTGACCTTTGAGAAGATGAATCAGGTGTGGATCCGCCAGGATTTCCACACGCCAGTGCCTGATGCATCAGACTAGATCAGTCTGGGTGCCACACCCAAACTTTGTGAAAAAAGACCGGTTTGTTATGGCCTCCTGCTTCAGCCGCTATTCTGATTTTGCCACCCGCCTGATGCCACATACCTGCTGCCATGTGTTCCTACTGCCACCCACCATCCTGTGCGGTTACTGCCACTGCTTTTGCCCCCCACCTCAGCACTCTGACTGGGCCACTGTGTTGACTTCTCATGCTGTTGCAACCATCACCACTCTGTGACTTGGCCACTGTGTTGACACTTCATGCTGTTGCCACCTCACCACTCTATCACTGGGCCACTTTGTTGACTCCTTATGCTGTTGCCACCTCACAACTCTGTCACTGGGCCACTGTGGTGACTCATCATGCTGTTGCCACCTCACCTCTCTGTCACTGGGCCACTGTGTTGACTCCTCATGCTGTTTCCACCTCACCACTCTGTGACTGGGCCACTGTGTTGATTCCTCATGCAGTTTAAACCTTACCACTCTGTGACTTGGCCACTGTGTTGACTCCTTATGCTGTTGCCACCCAACCACTTTGTCACAGGGCCACTGCTTTGACTCCTCTTGCTGTTGCCACCTCACCACTCTGTGACTGGGCGACTGTGTTGACTCCTTATGCAGTTGCTATCTCACCACTCTGTCCTTGTGCCACTGTAATTGACTCCTCATGGTGTTGCTACACTCACCACGCTGTCACTGGGCTGCTATTGTGCCTGTTTGGCCTTGTCGACATCACCATTCATTTTACCCTTCTTCTGATCTGTCAGAAGGATGAAAAAATTAGGAACACAATGGATCATGCCTTTAGAGCAGCCGTAAGGCCTGTATGAGGCCTGCATCAGGATATTTTGCATCAGGATTAGATCATGATTTGGAGGCCAAAAGAAGGAGTGGATACAAAACTCAGACATGAAAATATTCTATTCACGTGTCATCTATGTTTTGGATCCACTCCTGTTTTTTTATGGCCTTAGCCATAGTGATGGATTACTGAGCAAATGCTGACCATGTGAAGGGGGTGTCACGGTAGGTAGGTAAGCGGGGAAATAACCAAACATGGGAAAACAAACAGAACAAACGACTAGGCCCAAAAGCTAGGGAGAAAAGGGTCACCTCCTAGCGATCCCTAAAAGCTTTCCCTAAACTGCTGTGCCCATGTGCATACCCTTAGGGTGGATATGCACATGCCCTCGTGCCTAAACCTAAACACCCTGGGCAAACCCTAAGCAGCAGGGAAAAGGGAAGAGGCAACCTGATTCTTAAAACCAGGAAGAAGCAAGTGTCTCCCTAGAGACCTAGAAAAACGAAAGGGAAATGAAGGAGAGGACTTATCTTGAGCAGAGCTGGAGCAGACGATCCACTACAAATCAAGAGCTCCCAGGAAAGAACTATAACCCGCACAGGCAACTGGGGGAAGGAGGGATAAATAGCCTCACTAACAATGAAACTCAGTACACCTGAGGGAAGGTGGATCCAGCTCAAACCCAAATCAAAACAAACAAAGAAGTCAGACATGTGCAGCCAGTCTGACAGATCTCCGCACATTCACAGGGCAAGGCGTGACAGTATCCCCCTTCTACGGGTGACCTCCGGACACCCCGGACCAACTTTATCCGAGTGTGCCCTGTGAAAGGCCCTCACCAGGCGGCTAGCACTGACATCAGCAGCCGGAAACCACATTCTTTCCTCGGGACCGTATCCCTTCCAGTGCACCAGGTACTGGAGGGAACCCCGAAGATCACGTGAGTCGAGAATCTTAGAGATTTCAAACTCCAAATTGCCATCCACCAGGACAGGGGGAGGTGGCAACGGAGATAGTTCCACAGGTTCCACATATTTCTTTAATAAAGACCTGTGAAACACATTATGGATCTGCCAGGTCTGCGGAAGATCCAGACGAAACGCCACCGGGTTGACAATCGCAGAGATTTTGTAAGGGCCAATAAATCTTGGACCTAATTTCCAAGATGGTACCTTCAGCTTATTGTTTCTAGTGGACAACCACAATGAATCACCCACACACAGGTCCGGACCAGTCATACGTAGTGATGAGTGGCAGGGGCAATATTCGAATTCGCGATATTTTGCGAATATATGGTAGAATATTCGTCATATATTCGAGAATATTCGTATTCGAGATATTCGTTTTATTGTGAAAAATCTGTAATAAAAAAATATTGCATAATGCAAATTTTTATGCGAAAAAAGGAGTTGGTCAAAAATATAAAAGTATATAGCACTACAGAATATACTGCTATATATTCGTTTTTAGAATATTTGTCATTTTTTACATCTGAACAAATGATTCCTCCCTGCTTAAAATGCTTGTGAGTCAATGAGTCATTTGTCTTTTTTTCCCCCTCCAAACAGTACAGTTAAACCCCTTTGGCATACTCCTCCCCACAAACGTCCCTGTCACCATGGGAACACCCGGTGGTTAGAATATACCATCGGATCTGAGTTAGATCATGAAAAATCTAATCCGATGGTATATTTTAACACAGAGGCGTTCCCATGGTGATGGGGACGCTTGAAGTTAGAGTATACCAACAGGCGCATACCTACTGGCCCCCTGCTGCCTGGCGGCACCTGACCTCTGACAGGGCACTGTGATCCACACAATTAACCCCTCAGGTGCCGCACCTGAGGGGTTAATTGTGCGGATCACAGCACCCTGTCAGAGGTCGGGTGCCGCCGGGCAGCAGTGCGCCCCCCATCCCCCTACTATTTAAAATCTTTCATGGGCAGTGCGCCCTAACCCCCCCCCCCCCCCCCCCCCCCCCGACCAGTATTACAATGATTGGTGGCAGTGCGCCCTGAATCCCCCCTCCCTTCCCAGTATTACTCATTGCTGGCAGTGCACCCTCAATCCCCCCTCCCGTATTAATCATTGCTGGCAGTGCGCCCCCAATCCCTCCTCCCCCCCGTTTTAATCATTGCTGGCAGTGCACCCTCAATCCCTCCTCCCTCCCCAGTATTAATCATTGCTGGCAGTGCGCCCTCAATCCCCCCTCCCCCCCCGTATTAATTATTGCTGGCAGCGCGCCCTCAATCCCCCCTCCCGTCCCGTATTAATCATTGCTGGCAGTGCGCCCTCAATCC
This sequence comes from Bufo bufo, assembly GCF_905171765.1. Classification (NCBI taxonomy): domain Eukaryota; kingdom Metazoa; phylum Chordata; class Amphibia; order Anura; family Bufonidae; genus Bufo; species Bufo bufo. The sequence continues at coordinate 825,043,354 of NC_053389.1, forward strand.
TCCCTCCCCAGTATTAATCATTGCTGGCAGTGCGCCCTCAATCCCCCCTCCCTCCCCAGTATTAATCATTGCTGGCAGTGCGCTGACAATCCCTCCCCCCCGTATTAATCATTAATGGCAGTGTGCCCTCAATCCCCCCTCCCTCCCCAGTATTAATCATTGCTGGCAATTCCCCCCCCATCATTGGTGGCAGCGGCAGTTCCGATCGGAGTCCCAGCAGTGTAATGCTGGGGCTCCGATCGGTTACCATGGCAACCAGGATGCTACTGAAGTCCTGGCTGCCATGGTCAGTTAGTCAGCATTGTACTTACCTGCGCTGGGGCCGCCGGGCGCTCCTTCTTCTCAAACTCACAGGTCTGTGCGGCGTATGCTTATAGCATTATGATTAATACGGGGGAGGGAGGGGGGATTCAGGGCGCACTGCCAGCAATGATTAATACTGGGGAGGGAGGGGGGATTGAGGGTGCACTGCCAGCAATGATTAATACTGGGGAGGGAGGGGGGAGCACTGCCAGCAATGATTAATACTGGGGGAGGGAGGGGGGATTGAGGGCGCACAGCCAGCAATGATTAATACTGGGGGGGAGGGATTGTCAGCGCAATGCCAGCAATTATGTTTAATACGGAGGGGGGGATCCGCACTGGCCACCAATGATTGTAATACTGGTGAGGGGGGGTTAGGGTGCACTGCCCATGAATGATTTTAATAGTGGGGGGGAGGTGGGGGGCGCACTGCTGCCCGGCGGCACCCGACCTCTGACAGGGTGCTGTGATCCGCACAATTAACCCCTCAGGTGCGGCACCTGAGGGGTTAATTGTGTGGATCACAGTGCCCTGTCAGAGGTCAGGTGCCGCCAGGCAGCAGGGGGCCAGTATGTATGCGTCTGTTGGTATACTCTAACTTCAAGCGTCCCCATCACCATGGGAACGCCTCTGTGTTAGAATATACCATTGGATTTAAGTTTTCACAATCTAACTCAGATCCGTTGGTATATTCTAACCACCAGGCGTTCCCATGGTGACGGGGACCCTTGTGGGGAGGAGTATGCCAAAGGGGTTTAACTTTACTGTTTGGAGAAAAAAATATTCTAAAAAATGTCAAAACGAATATATTCGCTATAGTGCTTGACCCACAAGCATTTTAAGCAGGGAGGAATCATTTGCTCAGATGTAAAAAATGACGAATATTCAATATAACGAATATATAGCACTATATTCGTAATATTCGCAAATGATCGAAGTTGCGATATTCGCGATTAATATTCACTATTCGAATATTCGCGCTCAACACTAGTCATACGTCTCCTGTCAGCCATCCATTTATATCTTTTACCTATTTTTTCCAAATTAACTTGGATCTTTCGCCAGATAGATGACAAGGAGGAAGAGAATCTCTCCTCTTCTGGCATCCCAGAAGATCCAGTCCCAGAAACAGTACCAAACTGTGGGTGAAAACCATATGCGCCAAAAAATTGTGACTTATCAGTGGACTCCTGTCTATGGTTATTCAAGGCAAATTCGGCTAGAGACAAGAACAAGGACCAGTCACCCTGGTTCTCGGCAACAAAACACCTCAAATAGGTCTCCAGGTTTTGGTTAGTGCGCTCTATTTGACCATTCGACTGGGGATGAAAAGCCGAAGAAAAAGACAGTTGAATTCCCAGACGAGAGCAGAACGCCCTCCAAAACCTGGAAACAAATTGCATCCCCCTATCAGACACCACATCAGAGGGAATGCCAAGTAGTTTCACAATGTTATCTATAAAAACCTGAGCGAGAGTTTTGGCATTGGGCAAGCTAGGCAACGGTACAAAGTGGACCATCCTACTGAAGCGGTCCACTACCACCAAAATCACAGTTTTCCCAGAGGAACTCGGTAAATCGGTTATAAAGTCCATGGACAAATGCGTCCAAGGATGAGACCGAATGGATAAAGGAAGAAGGGATCCTGAAGGCCGAGTGTGAGCCACCTTCGCGCGTGCACAGGTCTCACAAGCTGTCACATAACCCTCCACACCCTTGCGCAACCCTGGCCACCAGAATCTCCGGGAAATAAGATCTATGGTGGATTTGCTTCCAGGATGCCCTGCAAGGACCGTATCATAATGTTCCTTGAACACCTTGTATCGCAGTTCAGCAGGAACGAACAACTTGTTTGGAGGACAAGAATCAGGGAGCCTCCTCCTGGGCCCCCAACACCTCCATCTCCAACTCGGGGTACAGAGCGGAAACCACCACCCCATCAGCCAAAATCAGAGCGGGATCCTCCGAATCACTCCCCCCAGGAAAACTATGTGACAACGCATCTGCCTTGACGTTTTTAACCCCAGGGCGAAAGGTAACCACAAAATTGAACCTAGTAAAAAACTGTGACCATCTAGCCTGTCTAGGATTCAGGCGCTTAGCAGACTGCAAGTAAGCCAAATTCTTGTGGTCAGTATATACCGTAATAGGATATGTAGCCCCCTCCAACCAATGTTGCCATTCTTCAAAGGTCATTTTAATGGCCAGCAACTCTCTATCTCCTACATCATAATTACTTTCAGCGGTGGAGAGTTTCTTGGAGAAAAAAGCACACGGTTTTTCATTTACTAGGGGATGGACCCTGCAACAGAACTGCTCCGACCCCCACTTCTGATGCATCAACCTCCACGATGAAGGGTTGAGACACATCAGGTTGCATCAGAATGGGAGCAGACGCAAAACATTTCCTAAATAGCAGAATAGGCCTGTAATGCCTCATCCGACCAGACAGAAAAGTCGGCCCCTTTTTTAGTCATATCTGTCAAAGGTTTTACAATGGTGGAATAATTCAAGATGAATTCTCTGTAGTAATTGGTAAAACCCAAAAACCGCATCAGAGCTTTCTGATTCTCAGGCCGGTCCCATTCCAGTACCGCCCGGACCTTTTCAGGGTCCAAACGAAAACCAGAGTCAGAAAGCAGGTATCCTAAAAACGGTAGTTCCTGGACAGCAAATACACATTTTTCCAATTTTGCATACAATTTATTCTGCCGAAGGATCGTCAACACCTGTCTCACGTAATCCTGATGGGTCTCCAAATCGGGTCAGTAAATTAGTATATCATCAAGGTAAATAACAATGAACCTTCCCACTAAATGATGGAAAATATAATTGAAAAATCGCTGAAAGACCGCTGGCGCATTAATTAAACCAAAGGGCATGACAAGATTCTCAAAATGACCTTTGGGTGTATTAAAGGCCGTTTTCCATTCATCCCCTTCCTTAATTCTGATCAGATTATAAGCTCCTCTTAAATCCAACTTGGAGAACACCTTGGCTCCAACAGTTTGATCAAATAGATCAGAAATCAAAGGAAGGGGATACGGATCACGGACCGTAATGAGATTCAATTCCTGGAAATCTAAACACAGTCTAAGTGATACGTTTTTCTTTTTTACGAAAAAGAACCCGCGGCCAGAGGGGACTTAGATGGCCTAATATGTCCCTTTGCCAAACTCTCTGCAATATACTTCCGCATTGCTTCTTTTTCGGGTTGGGAAAGGTTGTATAGTCGAGATTTTGGCAGTTTAGCTCCAGGGATGAGATTGACCGGACAATCATATTCTCGATGGGGAGGCAGCTCCTGAGCTCCACCCTCCGAGAATACGTCTGCAAAATCAGAGAGAAACTAAGGTAGGACCGTCGTTGACACCACTGAGATAGAAGCACAACGACAATTCACTCCAGCTACTGATTTGTCTTGTTTGCCAGTCAATAGTAGGGTTATGCTTTATCAACCACGGTAAACCCAGAACCATCGGAGCAGGCAAGCCCTTCATAACAAAACAAGAAATTGACTCAACATGTGAATCACCCACCCTTAACAGAATGTCATTAACGATATGAGTAAGACTCTTTTGTGAGAGAGGGGAGGAATCAATAGCAAACACTGGTATCTCTTTATCTAAAGTGCTAGTTCTAAAACCAAGATTTTGGAGGAGCTGAAAATCAATAAGGTTTACCCCCGCACCACTGTCAACAAATACCTCAAAATCAAAATTTCCTGAGTCTAGCGCCACCATGGCAGGCAGGAGGAAACGGGTATTGCAGGGAGAATGCATATTTGCTGGCTCAGACTCCCCATTCACACTACCAAGAATCAGGGAAGTTTTTTTTTTTTCTCTTTATGTGAATACCTCCATAGTTTTTCATTACCGCTTTGAGGTTTAACAAAAGGACATGAACAAACAAAATGACCTTCTTTTCCACAGAAGCAACGTAGCTTATTCAGCTTCCTAAAATCCCTATCACCTGAGCGAAAGGAAACCTGCCCCAACTGCATAGGCTCCTCTTCTGCCCCAGATTCAAAAGTCATATTACCCCGGGGACTAGGTGGGACGGATCCACTTACAGACGGGACCCCCGTTTGAGAGGAATCTTATACCTTTTTCTAAGACGTCTATCAAACCGCACTGCCAAAGACATGGCCATCTCCAATGAATCGGGATACTCATGAAAAGCAAGGGCATCTTTCAACCTCTTAGATAGCCCCTGACAAAAATGACTCCGAAGTGCAGGATTATTCCACCCCGAGTCAGTTGGCCATCTTCTAAATTCCGCACAATATGACTCTGCAGTACGTTCTCCCTGTGACAAATTGTGCAGCTTAGATTCAGCCATAGAGACGCAGTCTGGGTTATCATAAATCAAGCCCAAGGCTCTAAAATATTCATCCACCGACCGGAGGGATGGTGAACCGGTCGGCAGAGAAAAACCAGGGCTGCGCATCCCCTTTGAGCAGAGATATAATGATCCCCACTCTTTGATTCTCGTCACCAGATGACATCGTCCACAGACAAAAATACAATCTACAGGACTCCCTGAACCGAATAAAGTCATCACCACCCCCTGAGAACCTATCAGGGAGAGGGACTTTAGGCTCTAAGCAGACCTGATTTCCTCCAACGGCACCAGACACCAGAGCATTCTGACACCGTGCAACAGAACTGCGGAGATCAGCAACCTCCAGCGATAATCCCTGCATGCATGTTTTTAGGCAGGTTATAATGTCACGGTAGGTAGGTAAGTGGGGAAATAACCAAACATGGGAAAACAAACAGAACAAACGACTAGGCCCAAAAGCTAGGGAGAAAAGGGTCACCTTCTAGCGATCCCTAAAAGCTAAACACCCTGGGCAAACCCTAAGCAGCAGGGAAAAGGGAAGAGGCAACCTGCTTCTTCAAACCCGGAGGAAGCAAGCGTCTCCCTAGAGACCTAGAAAAACACATAAAGGGAAATGAAGGAGAGGACTTATCTTGAGCAGAGCTGGAGCAGACGATCCACTACAAATCAAGAGCTCCCAGGAAAGAACTATAACCCGCACAGGCAACTGGGGGAAGGAGGGATAAATAGCCTCACTAACAATAAAAACTCAGTACACCTGAGGGAAGGTGGATCCAGCTCAAACCCAAATCAAAACAAACAAAGAAGTCAGACATGTGCAGCCAGTCTGACAGATCTCCGCACATTCACAGGGCAAGGCGTGACAGGGGGATGCTCAAAAGACAGATTACATTTTTTGGGGGTTGTTCTTTTGACAGATGAGAAGGGCAAAATAAACAGTGACATCAACACAAACTTACTGCTGACACCTTCTCCACTCTGTCAGGGGTACACTACTTGTATTAGCATGTAACAGAACAGGTTCTGTAGAAATCTATGTGGAATCAGCTGAAGATGGTGTAAAAGGAGTGCGCTCTTTCACTCTATATTAGAATCTTGGGCAACTGCACGGTTCTTTATACCTGACGCTAACATTGACCTGTAAGGCTGAGTTCACACTTGAGTTATTTGGTCAGTTTTGGCCCCGTAACTCACCAAATGAGTGACGTATGAAGTGATTCTAAGAGTGACCCCTGTCATCTGCATGTCATACTGACTCACAGTTCTGTTTCACTAACACAGAAGACTCCCTATGCGTGTTACTGAAACGCACAGTGTTCTACGACACTATACAGGCGCTCTGCATAAATTTGGATCAAATCACATCTTTTTGGGAAATTTGGCGAACCGTCCGAATCAAATTTTTGAGAAATTTGCTTATCTCTAGTTATGACCACGCTGCAATCCATCAGCCGTGGCCGTGCTTGTACACTATAGGAAAAAGTGCCGGCCTCTCTGGTGGCCGGGACCATCGAAGTGCGCATAGGCTGGTGCTTTTACCTATAGTGTACAAGCGCGGCCACCGCTGCAGGATTGCAGAGTGGTTGTAACCATGGAAACAAGCAGTGTATAGTGTGATGGAAAAAATGAATCCATCCAGCAAGGAAGCAACATGGACAATCACAATACATTTATAAGTGCCTTTTATTAACTTTATCTACATACAGTAATAAATGCAATTTGCAAGAGTGATACAACCCAAGGGATACAATCCCTTTAAGCCTACAAATATCTTTTCTAGCATGTTGTGCTTGTATATTGGCAAAGTTCTTAAAAGAGGCCAGCTTCCTGCACCAAGCATTGATTTGCCATTTGGGGACATGTCATCACTGAGTCCAATCATTGGCTGCAGCTGCCCGTGTGACCCCCGTCCCTCTGGAAGCTTACAGGATGAGGACTGGAAGACCGCAGAAAATAGTCAGGGAACCTAAGGAACCAGAATAAAGATGGAGGAGCAGCTGGATGTGATTTTTACAGCAGACACAGCTGGCTGACATTCAAATTTAGAATTCCAAAATGTTGGAAACTTTTAAATACATTTGAGCTAAGAAAAATGTGGATAAATCTATCTGGTCTTCTCATTCACATATTATATAAGCAGGTTGTCCTCATCATCTGGAAACTCCACTGACAAGTACTGTACCTTAATGTCTTAATTAAAATAGACATTAGTAGTAGTATTAAGCGCGAATATTTGAAAAGAAAATTATTATCGCAAATATCGGCACTTCAAGAATTTGCAAATATTTTGAATATAGTGCTATATAATCGTAAGGACAAATATTTTTTATTTTTATATTTTTTTAACACAGTACACATCAGGTGATCCTCCCTCCCTTCTTCTAGCTTGTGGGCCAATGATAAAGCTTTGTCACAGCTTAGCAACATCTCTAGCAACCAATAGAAAAGTTGCCTACCCCACGCAGGTATTTTGCACGCATTACGCGAATAATACTTTGCCGATTGTCGCAAACAATAATATAATCTCGAATTCGCGAATATATAGTCAGGTCCATAAATATTGGGACATCGACACAATTGTAACATTTTTAGCTCTATACACCACCACAATGGATTTGAAATAAAACAAAATAGATGTGCTTTAACTGTCAGCTTTAATTTGATGGTATTTACATAGAAATCAGGTGAAAGGTGTAGGAATTCAAACAGTTTGCATATGTGCCTCCCACTTGTTAAGGAACCAAAAGTAATGGGACAATTGGCTTCTCAGCTGTTCCATGGCCAGGTGTGTGTTATTCCATTATCCCATTACAATGAGCAGATAAAAGGTCCAGAGTTCATTTCAAGTGTGCTATTTGCATTTGGAATCTGTTGCTGTCAACTCTCAATATGAGATCCAAAGAGCTGTCACTATCAGTGAAGCAAGCCATCATTAGGCTGAAAAAACACAACAAACCCATCAGAGATGGACAATGACCCAAAGCATACTGCAAAAGCAACCAAAGAGTTTTTTAAGGGAAAGAAGTGGAATGTTATGCAATGGCCGAGTCAATCACCTAACCTGAATCCGATTGAGCATGCATTTCACTTGCTGAAGACAAAACTGAAGGGAAAATGCCCCAAGAACAAGCAGGAACTGAAGACAGTTGCAATAGAGGCCTGGCAGAGCATCACCAGGGATGAAACCCAGCGTCTGGTGATGTCTATGCGATCCAGACTTCAGGCTGTAATTGACTGCAAAGGATTTGCAACCAAGTATTAAAAAGTAAAAGTTTGATTTATGAATATTATTCTGTCCCATTACTTTTGGTCCCTTAACAGGTGGGAGGCACATATGCAAACTGCTGTAATTCCTGCACCGTTCACCTGATTTGGATGTAAATCCCCTCACATTAAAGCTGACAGTCTGCAGGTAAAGCACATCTTGTTTGTTTCATTTCAAATCCATTGTGGTAGTGTATAGAGCCAAAAATGTTAGAATTGTGTCCATGTCCTAATATTTATGGACCTAACTGTATGACGAATATTCTACAAAATATTAGCGAAATATTGCAAATTTGAATATTGCCCCTGCTGTTTATCGCTAATTATTAGTGATATAATGATCAACAAATATTTTTACAAGTTTCGACAGAAAAAAATAATAATAAACTACGGTGCGTAGAAAGTTTCAACAACTTTAAAACTACATTTAACAATAAGCAGAAAAGGGGGACATATTAATGAAAAATAATGCACAAATTAGGACTCCACTTATCCATGGTCACTTTTGAGCCACAAAAAAATAAAAATAAAAATGGAAAAGTGCTGAATGTGGTACAATCAGTCATTCATTTTGGCACACAACAATAAAAAATCTGTCTAAAAAGTTTACAGCAGAATACTGGTGCAAAGAATACCAGAACACGGGTGCAACAAGCTTAGTAAATGTGTAACATGATTTTTTCTGAAACAAATAGTCTGTTGCATTTTTGTGTAATTAAATTAACCCCTTAAGAATATTTGCCTGACATGTGCATGAATGCATGATCCTAGATTGGGATCAGGAGCCGATTGTGCTGTACAGCTGACATCTACCTACAGCAGTCAGGATTGGATATAACTTCAATTCATTTAAAAGGGTCCCTTCTGTCCCCTGATCCCTCCCTGAAATGCAGCCATGGGGAGCCAAGGAACAATTATGTCAGTTTGGACTCTTTGGAGCTTAGTGAAGATCCCCAGGTCTGCCAATGTAATGCTCCTTCTACACCCTGCTGAGAGAGTATGAGCAGAATGCACTGAAATACTAATAAGTATTGCATTTGTTGTACATGAATGGAAAAATAATAAAAAAAAAAGTTATGGATGCTAGAATATGGCTCCGGTCGTAGCGATTATGTGATGGTTGGTGCATGAGCATCCGGGTCTAAGGAGACCCGTATCATTTCTTCAGTAGAGATGAGCAAACTTTTTTACATTTGATTCTGGTCCTGTCGCAGCGGGGAGTGGGGGAAACCCCCCACCATGCGGTATCAAAGGGATAACGGGTAGCTGCTAGGCCAGGACGCCGGGATCAGGGAGCAGGTCACCTCCTAATGCGTCCCTAATTCTGACCCTAACCGTATGAGCCAACCCAGATGGTAGGAGGGCTCATACTCCAGAACCTCGGGGCCCTACTAACCCTCAAGAAATCCCTGGACTAGGAGCAGGGTAAAGACAACCTGTTCCTCCATAAAACGGAGAAACAGGAGTCTCTAAATGCCTAGCTGCAAGGAGAGGGGAACACATACAGCATATGGAGATGGCAGGTAAGTGAAACCAGTACCACACCTACCTGCTAAGGCACACTGACTGGAACCCGTGCACAAGTGCTGATGTCCACACCAACATAAAAGGACACAGCACACACCACAACCCACACAGCAACCCAGGTCACCATAGATGCAATAATGTGAGACACCACAAGAACATAATCTTAACATCTTCTATGACCACAAGGGTGGCCCTCACTGGACAGATGGCATATGAAGACCAGGAGGATAGCTCCAGCATACACCATGGCTGGAGTACCCCTCAGCTTCAGGCATCCAGCAGAGGCTAAATAGCCTAAGCAGCCGCACCCACACACACAAACACAGTGTTAAAACACTAGGAAGGGAGTTAACCCTTCCAACACCAGACAAGGGGAGGAAGCCACTTAAAGGGGAAGTGCACACACAAACATAGGAAATCTACACATTGCTGCATGCAACAACATGCGTGGCAACCATGTCACAGCAATCACCCAGAAGGCCGAGACACTGCCACCGCATGCACACACAGCAACACGTTGCCGTGGGCAACAGCAAGTATAGCAACAGTGTCACAGCACACACCATAGGCCGTGACAGGTCCAATTTAATTCCAGCAAAAGTGCTCTGATTGCCTGGAAATAAATACATAAATATCAAATATATAAATATGAAATAATAAAAAATGTTGCCACATCACAACTTCTAGCCACTGGTGACCATAATCGATACATCGCTTGTATCAAGATTGTTCTTAAGATGGATGGAAAAATAAAGAACTTTCTGATACTACTGAAGTGCCATGGCTGCCTTTCTCTTTATTATACTTGGGAGGACTTCTCTAACCCGAGCATCAACATTACACAAGTGTTCTGGAAAGGGGACATAATTCATAAAGGTATTTTAGTTGCACTTTGTGCTAGTAAATTTTTTAAAAAATATTCAAAAGACTTTTCTCTTTTATTAACAGAATATAAAAACAAAAACAATAAAATACTAAAAATAGAAAGATAAATAATAATAATAAAAAAAAAAAAGTTATTGCTTTCAAAGATGCCAGTGCTAAACAAAAATGCAAAATGCATCTAATCTCATCAGGAAGGGTGGTGAGATGGCTTGGTCTTGAACTTTTTAAGAACTCTGGAATGTATTGCCTTAGTTAAGTTTATCCTGCACCTGAAGATCATCACAGAGTTGTTTTTGTTCTTCACTTTTCTTCCATTTCTGCATTAAACTATAGTTATATTTGTTAATTAATATTTTTATTTTAAATATTTGTGCACTACAACTACTACTACTACTACTATTACTAATAATAATAATAATAATAATGACAATGTACTATGATTACTTACAGTGGATATTTCCATTCGCTTTACTGTTTCTTGGAAATATTTCTATATTAATACATAATAAATAAAACACTGATAACCTAATGAAATGCAGCAACTTTCCAATGTGAAGATCTTGTGTGAGGTGATCGGCACATGGCCACACATATAAATGCATATACAGTAAAGGGATTGGGCTATAAAAGGTTTTTGCCATTGCCTCATGTGACTCCCGTGTTCCTTAGAGAGAAGGAAGCTTCTGATAATTGTTAAGAGATCACAAAAGTTTCTTTAGTAAAAAGTAAACTTTTAAAATAAATTAACTTAAAAAAAAAAAGATTAAAGTAAGTAAAAGTAGCTGGAAATATTTAATAGACAGAATCTGATGGATGAGAATGAAACCCTGGCCACAGTCACACCTACTGTATGTCTCTTTCAGAAACTTCTTACACCTCCAGACCCTTTCGTGATCTGGCATACGGTGCAAGAGTCAGTAAATGGGCCAGAATTGACAGAATAAAAGTTTTACTTTACTAATATGCAAAATATGTGTTGTAGGGCATCCAAGGATAATAAAAACTAAGTCCCCACAATATACAGGGCAATCTCCCTAGATGGTTTTGTATGGATTTAAGCAAGGATGGAAATTCTCATACTCTTTTCTATCTATCTTTCTTAAGCCACTTCCTGTGGAAACTTTGGCTGGCAATTAGGTATGAGCGAAGCTGTGGATGTTTGGGTTCGACGGGTACAGCTGAACTTTGCTTCAAAGTTCGGTTCAGGTACCCGAACTTGACCCCTAACCAGAACCCCATTGAAGTCAATGGGGACCCGAACGTTGGGGCTGTTAAATAGCTGTAAAATAGTCCTAGAAAAGGCTAGAGGGCTGCAAAATGAAGCAGAATAGGGGTAATAGCAGGACAATTGCCCAGCAAACAAATATGGATAGAGAAATGACTTAAAATAACATAGAATACATAAAAGAGGTGGACCACCAAGAGGTGGAGGTCCAAGTGGAGGAGGTGGTAGACAAGGCAGTTTAGGTGGAAGAGGCGGAGGAGGTAGCCAACACTGTTTTTGTATTTTTTTAACATTTTTTTTATTTATTTCTTTTTATTTGGGGAGGCCCCAAAACATTGGGAATCGGGAAATAGAATGAACAAACTGCACTGGAGTATAAAAATGTCTGGATATACTTGTCTACTCTCAGAAACAAAGCAAACGGCGGCACAGCTGCTGGGCTATTAGATCGCCAAACCCAACACCTCAAAACAACCACCGCACATCCACGTAGTCTAAACAGTATAGCGGTGCTCAAGCCTTCATAGAAATTGCAATGTCTACTGAATAAAGAAATGAATAGGGCGGCACTCACCACTGTTGTGTTATAAAAGAAGTCCTTTAATCTTGAAAGAAAATTCTCAGGGTAACAGGCAGGGGCGGTATGCATAGATCCTACACATATTAATGTCGACTGCGGTTTTGCGCAAGTTCACGCTTCTTCAGGCCACTGACTATGGACCGCAGCGGCCTGAAGAAGCGCAAACTTGCGTGAAACGGTCGTTGCTCCTAATATGTGTGGGATCTATGCATACCGCCCCTGCCTGTTACCCTGAGAATTGTCTTTCAAGATTAAAGGACTGCTTTTATAACACAAAAGTGGATACTTCTCTACTCTGCCAATATAAAAATTAACAATAATGAGACATTGGGTACAGGTCTGAGTTGGGGAGGAGATGGATGTGGTGGTGTAGGTGGAAAAGGAGGAGAAGGTAGCCAACACTGTTTGTGTTTTTTTATTTTTTTATTTAGGGAGTCCCCTACAACATTGGGAAATGGCTAACAGAACAATTTGCTTATAACAATGGCTGGGTG